>NW_026126803.1:0-222606 GCF_943737965.1 Phodopus roborovskii | reverse complement strand
TGCTCCAGCCCCTGCCAGTCCAAGGACATGGCCTCTCTCCTACAAGCATTTCTTTCTTACAGCTGCAAGACTGGAATTGGAAATTCCTATTGGCAAATTCTCAGCTTCTTTTTAATCACCTTTATGCCCTTGCCTCTTCCCTCTTACTTTCTTTTCTTTGAAGGGTCATACATACTCATTTTCACCACCCTGCCCTTCTCCCTGGGCCTCCTTACCTCCTGGGATTTCACAGTATATGGACTTCTTTACATCTGAATAGTGAACCTCATCAATAGGGTGTGTCTGAAGACCTCAAGTCGTGTGGAACACAAAATTTGATAAAGTGGTTCTTGATGCTGGATGGTTCTTTAAAATAGGGTGGTGGTGTGGCTGACTCTCTGCCTTGTCATAGTGCTGGGGCAGAGTATGAGTTTATGTTGGTGGAGAAAACTGCTCCCACTGCAGGGAGAGGATGGGTAGAGAGCTTGTCCCCAGGTTTGCTGGAGGTGTCTGATGGGAACATCATGTTGTGTACTACAGCTCTGCTGAGTTCTGGCCTGGCTCCCTCCTGTGACTTGGTAGGCCTCACCAGTATGATGTGGGTTCCTCAGGACCCAGGCCTGTCCTTCAGACTTTAAAGAGACCCTAGCAAAGGACTCTGTCAGTGACTGTGACATCAGAAGAACTTAACACAAAGCTGTCCCCACCTCCCTAGAAGATACCTCTTACCTTAACCTGTTCCCAGTCCTCAATCCCAACTGTCTTCTCCTTCCCTCCAATGAAGCTGGTTGCATCCTTTGCTTTGTCTGCTTCCATGCTCAACTTCCCCAAGACCCACATAAAGAGATACAGTGCAGGTAATCAGATCTAGGCCTACATACCTGCCCATGGACCCATGTCCTATACATGATTAACAACATCAATGGCAATACTCCTTGCAATTCAAAGAAGATACAACAAGATGAAAGTCAAGCCTACTAGGTTTCCTGGAACTCTGTTTCCCATGCCCTGCTGTCCCTTACCTGGGGACTGTATCACTCTGTCTTTGGGGTGAGAAGGCAGCTATAAATTTCTAAACAGGTGCCTAATCCCTCTCCTCACCCATTCAAGCCCCTTCTGTGCTACTTCTTGGAGGGTCGTGACAACTTCCTGGGGCTGGTCCTTGCCAGACATCCAGTTGTGACTCTTCAACTGGTATTTCGTCAATACTTTCAAATTCATTGTTCACTCTCGGGGGAGAGTCCAGGGTGTCGATTGTATCATACATTCTCTCACTGCATTGTAGAATCAGTTCCTTCAGGTCTGTAAAGTGCTGATACTTGCAGTGACTTAGGCATCACACTGGGTTTCTGGCATCCCCGTGCTGCTGCTGTCATCCCACAGCCACAGCCCTTCCAGGGATGAGGGCTGAGCATGATGGCGCTGGCCACTGTCCTCATTCTCACAACCTCGTCAGCATCATGGGCTAGCTGAGTTATGAGAAGTGGTTTACTCTAGGCAGGAGAAGGTCTCCTCAGATGTACCACTGTCATCAGATGAAGTAATACTCTCTGTGTCATCTGATTTTGAGTGATGTTATAGGAGGGCACAGGATAAAGTGGTGGGTCAGAATTCCAAAGCCAGCTGGTATCGAGCAGCTCATATAAATCTGGAGGCTGGACCTAGAGGGCACCGCTCTCTCCCACTTCATTCAACTCTTGCCCTTGGTTGTCTTCCGATGTCAGGAATGTGGGCAAAGCTGTTTCCTCTGGGCCCTACTTAGGGTCAGAGGAAGGTGAGGATGACCAGCAGAGAAGGGCTCTTGGGACCCTGCCAGATGTCACCGTGGATGTTACTATCACTTTTTCTCCTGTTGAACATATTGTTTTTTGCAAGGGCATCATTAAGCTTATCTGTTTCCTTTGACCAGGGGTTTCTTCAGCCATGGGGTCCACACAAGCAACACATAGTATCTAGAATGGTGGAGATGGATGGCCTGGAACCAGTTTCTTTGGATGGTGCTAGTGAATCTCTGCTCACAGAGATTCATGTATGGAAAATTCTTCCTCCATATTCCCCACTGGGACAGGTGGGGGATGGGACCACCACAAAGGTGCCTACGGTAAAAGACAAAAACAGGTGTAGCAGATAAGTTTATGACTCTCAATTTACTTCCATGAATATTGTAGCTACCTTAACATGTCATGATAATTTTGTGGTCAGAGGTTAAAAAAAAAAAACAAAGGTTCCCACACAAACCTAAAGCAATCATAAGAAAGAATAAGAAAGAGCAGAGATGAAATAAGTGATCACTTATGGGTTGAGGAATTCAAAGTAAAAAAAAAAAAAAGATCTGGTGACTTGTAAAGATGAAGTCTGTCAGCTCTGCCCAGAGAAGATAAAAATCATGGAAATGTGAAACAAGGCATACAATGGGAAGAAAGACAAGTATGATCTAGGACATCTGGTGTGCGTTTGATATGAATTGACTCTACAGAGGTGACAATCATAAAGAGAGATGATATCTTGTATTGTAAAAGAGACAAACATTGATAGAATGTTGTTAAACTTGTGTACCATTTGCTTCCTTCCTGCTACTACACTTCAGGTGTGATGATCAATTGTGGACGTTACAGACTGTGCAAAGGCATCAGACCCAGGATAAGGTGGAAAAGTGGCATCATTTACTTCTACTAGAAGTTCCCAGGCCTACAGAGTAAGTGATGGATCTTACCTCCTGGTTTTAGAGTAAGAATCAGTTAGCTATATTAGCATCAACAGATACAGAAATGTTCTCAAACTTAGTCTTGAAAGCCTGCATTCCTCTGATGCTGAACCCTTAACCGTAGACAAACACACACAGACACACAGGCAGACTGGACACACACACACACACACACAAAGAGGCTGGGTATACTCCAGTAATGCTTTGATGAATTTCCACATGTATATCTGTTTTCAAAAACAGTCAGAGTTGATGCTTCATAGACTTAGTGACTTGAACAGAGAATCTGATAATTGAACAGGAGAATCATCATCAGAATGGGAGGTGGTCAGTGAGTGGAGCCATATTTCATCCATAAAAAAATGGATTCATGTCAGTTTCTGAAATAGATATAGACATAAGGCTTTTTCCTATAATCCCAGGTCCAAGAGACATGGTGATCTTGACTAGAGCCATGGTGGCAGATGGATTCACAATAAACAAAATCACTGTGGCGAGCAGAAAATGATCCCATATGTTTATGCATCTACAAAAATTATTACAGAGGGGAATGCCTTATGTCACACAGTTAAGGTTTAAAAATAAGAAAAATGAAACAAAAGTAAAAAAAGGCAAAAATATTTTATACAAAACAATTGAGGAATGAACATGTAAGCAGAAGAACATGCCTCCTCAAAAACACTGGGTTCATGAATAGAAAGAAAGAAGAAAAAAAACAAAAACAGAACACAAAAATCCAATCAGGAAAAAAAACTGTATATTAAAGTTAAAGGCTTATGGAGTCCAGTTGTTTAGGACAAATGCAGATGTCTGTCTGCTCTCCCTCTCCACAAGAGTTGTTTGGACACAGGAAGCAGTCCCAGCCTCTGCAGTTCCTATGTGAACAATTTCCATAACTTTGGCTTTGTTATATATAAAATTAAAGGATTACTAGTAGGAGCAGGAAATAACCCAAAGATGTTGCTCTATCGAGCTCGAGAGACTGCATCAACTTTAGTCATGGCCTGAGTAAATCCCCAACAAATATAACTTATAGGGAAAAGGAAAATCCCTACTCTCTCTGAGGCTCTCAGGACAAGGGTGGTATGGCAGATGAGGGTGTAGGGACTTGGGAAGATGGGTCTGAGGCAGTTGGGTACTTGACAAAAAAAGGTCCCTGCTACACCCAGTTACCTAGCTCCTCTCTTGCTGTTACTCACATCCCTGGGTTCTTATTTATTCCCAAGCCGCAGCTCCTGCCTAGAGACAAACATTCAGACATATTTGGTATGACACCATATCAAACACAGGAGCACACTTGGACTTTAGAGAATCTAGTAAATAGGTAATATAGTGACAAGGTAACATGTGCCAAGTAACAAGTTGAACAGACGAGAATTTTGTGCAGACCCCTTCTTAGGGACACAGTTAGAGAAACTAGTTAGAGAAAACACCTATGGTCTGCCCTAATACCCTTTGTACTCTGAGAATTCTGACTAATACAGACCTCATGTCTAAAGCAAAACATATTCAGTACCTTTATCTAAAACTTTTCCAAATAAGCCAGGGTGAGGTGTCGAAAAGGAGATGCTCTAATGGAAAGGACTAGTAGTCACGACATACATGACAGAGTTTTGTTCCTTTATTCAGGGTGTCGTGTGTGACATAGCAAGTGTGGAAGATGGCCACCAGGAGAGCAGAGCATGTAAGCTTCAAGACTGTGGGAGATGATAAACATTCACATGGAAATGACTTATCCTGTGTTTTGCAGCTTGTTCTTACTGACCAAACCTTTAAAACAAGAAAAGTTAAATGTAAATATGGCAAAGATGCTGATATTATAAATGTGGGGACAGTAAAAAGGAGAGCTGAATGGAAAGCACTAATTAAATAAATAATCAATTAAGAGATGTAAATCAAACCAAAAAACTCACTACGTGCATGTCAAAGCAGATGAACGATATCTTAGAGATCAGTAATATTAGTTAATGTGGACAATGTCTCCAGTACACCAGCTGTGCAGCAAGCAACAACCACTCTACAGAGTGAGAAGTCTCGCTCAAGCCAATTCCTTATGTGGGTGGAGTCTGCAATTCCTAACTATGGCTTCTTTCAGGTTATGGAGAGATCTGCTAATCACAGCTATCTAAAACCAGAGGACAGTGGGGGACAGAAATTCTTTTGTTTCTGTTTCCAAGGACAGAATTAGTGTTCTCACTGCTGTGGCCAGTTACCTGACAAGCAGCAACATGAGGGTGCTACACAGGTTTTGCTTTGCTTCAGGCTCTAGGGAGGACAAGAGGAATCCATTTCTGAGGACCTGGAAAGTGGGTCTGTAGTGGCTGTTCCGATAGCATTGGCAGGTCCCTGTGTTTCCAATGACTAGTACCCCTGCTGGGTCAATCACCCTGGATGGTTACACCCTCGTGATGGTACCCCCTCCTGGAGACCAAGAACTCAGGAGACCCAGATGATGTGAAACCTCTCCATTCAAACTCTAGGAAGGACATTTGGACTTCAGCAGCAGTAGTAACAACAAGAATGATTCTCCAGTCAGCTTTGTGCAGCCCAGGTTAGAGGCACGAGATTATGGACTAGATATGAAGGTGAACACACAAGCTACTTCAAGGTCCTTTGCACTCACACCTTCATATTCTCTGGTATTCCACTACTGTAAACCTCTTCATCTCTACATTCACAATACAATTCCTGTTTCTTATGCCTGTGTTCCTGGGTATGGAAAGGGTGACAGCCTGTGGCAGCTTTGTGGCCATGAGGAAAGTGTTGTTCCTCAAGATTCCTAGAGGTGTTAAGTTGCATGAGTGGCATGGTGGGCAAGAAGACTCTTATCATGATCGGGGGAACATAACTACAAAGGAAAGGCAGGGGAAATAGCAAAGTAGGTGTGTATAAAATCAAAACCTTTTCTCTTCCCAGTCACTATAGACTTACAAAACTCAATGTAAATTCACACCACCAGAGGAACTAGGATACAAGGTGTATTCTAAGAGATTCAATATAAAGTCCTGCAGAACCAGAGACCAAGTCCCCGAGAGCTCAGGGGAATTGAGGGGGGCAACAAATAGAGAGAAAAGTAGAGGAGAAAACGAGGTAGAGGAAGAGAAAACATGTGCGACCAGGAAGATTGAGCCTGGTTAGAAATAGAAGTCAGGAAGGAGAGGGAGAGAGAGAGAGAGAACATAAAAGGGGAGCCAGTATTGGTTTGAAGATAAATTGAACACAAAGAAAGGTCTAGAGAACTACAAGACTGCTGCCAA
Organism: Phodopus roborovskii; assembly: GCF_943737965.1. Taxonomy (NCBI): domain Eukaryota; kingdom Metazoa; phylum Chordata; class Mammalia; order Rodentia; family Cricetidae; genus Phodopus; species Phodopus roborovskii. Next base: position 216,666 of record NW_026126803.1, on the reverse strand, counting down.
GTAACAATTTGAGCTTCAGTGGAAAGGCTATCATAAATGCCCTTCCCGGAGAGTGGGATCAACAACTAACATCCATGATTACCTCAATTAATGCCTGTTGGAAACAGGAGCAAACACCCAACCATAACACTAGATCCAGTGAACCTAGATGCAGATGGAGAGGACAAGACCAGGTGGCAGAAACACATACACAGACAGCTTACCTGAACAAGTAGGAGCTAGGGGCACTAGACTGATAGCTGGGAAACCAGCATTGGACTGACTCAGGCCCCTCTGTATAGGGATCTCAGCCAGAAGGACTGAGCAATCTAAGGGACCTCAGACAGTGGAGCCCAGATGCATCCCTGGTGCACAAAAGGACCTTGCGAAGCCCACATCCCCCATGGAGGGATAACTGCCCCTTAATCTAGAGACAGGAGAGATCCCTAGTCCCTACTTCACATGACCTGTCAGATCTACATGACCCCCCAACTGGATGGCATTCCCCTACATATGGGATTGGGGTGGGAGAATGGGAGGGGAGGGTGATTAGGGTTCATGTGAGAGGGTAGAGACAGTAAAGGGAGGGGAGGGAGGGGAGAGGAAGAGAGAGAGGGAGGTAGGGAGGGAGGGAAGGGAGGGAGAGGAACCCAGGATCGACATGGCAAATGATAAATTAAATTAAAAAAATGCTTTGACTCCAAAATTTAAGTTCAAGGACAAGTTACTGGGGGACAGGTTTCCATTTTGTTTCTACAGAAAATGAAAAGATGTGGATTTCTTCCAGACTAATGTGGTTTCTGATCAAGCCAGACTGCCTGAAACAGAGTATCAGGTGATCCTGCATTCAAAACTAGCTGGACAAAGCAGCTTTACAAACTACAGCCAGGATTTCTGAATCTTCTTGGAGATCACCCATGACAGTGCCCCTTACCAGCAGGAAGTAGTTTGGAAAGAACGACGCCCAAGTTCCCAAATATTGTCTATAAATGTTTGTTTTCATCTAAATGGACTTGGTTATATAAAATAAATAAAAATAAAAAAATAAATTAAAAAAGAGAAGTAAACCAATGTAAAATTTTGAAAGATAAATGGTTAGAGAATAATAGTAAATGGTTGATAATAAAATAAACTGAAGCTCAGTCACAAGTTAAATCTAAAACAAAGTAAGTCAACATTTAGACCTAAGAGAGAATGAGAAAGAGAGAGGGAGAAAGGGGAAAGAGATTGAGAAAGAAAGAAAAGGGGAGGAGAGGGAGAACATGTGGGACCTTGAAGATTGAGTCAGGGAATGAATATACTAGTGTAAAAAAGAAGGGATACCGTAATAGAGGGAGCCATTGTAGGTTTGAAGAGAAAACTGATTCTACAGAAATGTCCAGGGAAATACATAAGGATGACCCCAAGTAAGTCAGAGTAACAGTGGAGGAGGCTACATTAAATGCCTTTCTCTGAGAAGAAGATTGATAACTAACTTATCTGCCATCTTAGAGCCCTCAGCTGGTAGGTGATTGAACAGAAGCAGATAACCACAGCTTAACACTGAACTGAACTCTTGAAATACAGGGAGGAGTGGATAAAGAAAAGGGTCGTACCAAGCTAAAGAAACCCACAGAGACTGCTGATCTGGAAAAGGGGAACCCATGGACCCCCCAGACTGATAGCTGGGAGACCAGCATTGGACTGACTCTGACCTCATAAACATGGGTGTCAGTTGGAATACCTTGGCAGTGTAAGGGACCTCTGACAGTGGAACCAGTATGTGATGGGAGATGTCATTATGTATATATGTTTCTCATACTGGTTAATGAATAAAGCACTGTTGGCCGATAGGAAAGGAAGATAGGAGGGACTATGAGACAAGGAAGAAAGAGGAAGGAGAAAGGAGAGGTCAAGATGGAGGGTCTGGAGAAAGCAAATGCCGGCTGGCTCCCTGGTAAGGAGACCACATGGAAATACATAGAAATGGGGTTAATAATTAAGACAGAGCTAGCCGATAAAAAACAAGTAACTGGCCAACAGAATTATATCACATACAGAGTCTCTGTGCTTATTTGGGGCTGGTGCATCACCGGAACAAGACCGGCGGCCGAAGAAAAAAACTTACTCCTTACAAGTATGGTGCATGAAAGGACTTTGGGAGCACATTCTCTATGGAGGGGATATTCCCTTAGTCTAGAGGCAAGACTGAGAGCCTAGATCCAACTCCAAATGACTTGACAGAGTTTGATGATCCCTGTTGGAAGGCATCACTCTTCCTGTGGAGTTGGGGAGGGAATTGTGTGGGTGGCGGCAGGGGGGCCATGGGAGGGAGAGGAAATTGGGGTCAATATGTAAAATAAGAATATATTGCATATATACATATATTTATATATGTATATATATTGCATATTTACATATATTTATATATGCAATGTTTCTCTGATTTATTTCTCAGCCTCTTTATCGACTATTATTTTAGAGATACAGATTTTTTGAGTTAATCTTGTATACTGCTAATTTGCTAAAGGTGTTTATCAGTTATAGGAGTTCCCTGGTAGTTTTTCAGGTCACCTATGTAAACTATCATATCTCCTGCAAATAAGGACAGTTTGATTTCCTCCTTTTGAATTTCTATTCCCCTTGATATCCTTCTTGTTGTATTATTGCTCTAGCTAGAACTTCTAATACACTATTGAAGAGACATGACAAGAGTGTGCAGACTCGTCTTGTTCCCTGATGTATAGAGGAATGACCTGAAGATTGTCTCCATTCAGTTTTATATTGGCTGTTGCTTTATTGTATATTGTTTTTATTATGTTTAGGTATGTTCCTGTTATCCCTGATCTCTCAAGACCTTTAGCATGAAAGTGTGTTGGATTTTGTCAAAGGCTTTTATGCATCTAGTCAGATGATCATGTGGTTTTTTTTTTTTCTTCAGGTTGTTTATATGGTGGGGTATATTTATAAACTTTCTTTTGTTGAACCATCCCTGCATCCCAGGGATGAAGCCTACTTGGTCATGGTGCATGATTTTTCTGATGTGTTCTTGGATTCGATTTGCCAGTATTTTATAGAGTATTTTTACATCAATGTTCATGATGGATAATGATCTGTAATTCTCTTTCATAGGGTCTTTGTGTGGCTTGGGTACCAAGGTAATTTTAGCCAAGTAAAAAAGTGTTTGGTAATGAACCTTCGGCTTCTATATTGTGTGAAACAATTTGAGGAGTATTGGTATTATCTCTTCTTTGAGTTTCTGGTAGAATTCTGCACTGAATCCATTTGGCTCTGGGCTTTTTTTTTTTTTTTTTTTTTTGGTTGGGAGGTTTTTGATGACTACTTCTATTTCAGGGATATTATCATATCATCTTTGGGGGCCTCTAATATTTTTATGAAGTTATTTTTTGAATCATTCTCTTCTGCTTCATCTGCTTTGGTGTATTCAGGTTTAGTTGGTGTACAGGCCCAAGATTCTGTTGTTGTCATACTGTTCTTTCAATTGTGGGGTGATTTCTTCTTTTAATTTAATTTATTATTTTACATATCAATCCCAGCTTCATCTCCCCCTCGCTCCATCCCTGCTTCCCTCCCTCCATCCCTCTTTCCCACTCTGTCCCCTCATATGCACCCTGACCACTCTCCCCCTCCCATCTCCCCACCTCCCAATTCTACATGTAGGGCAATGCCATTCAGGTGGGGTCATGTAGATCTGTCAGGTCAATTGGAAGTAGGGACTAGGACTTCTCTCCTGTCTCTAGGTTAAGGCAGTATCCCTCCATGGGGGATGTGTTTGCAAGGTCCTTTTGTGCAGCAGGGATACATATTGGTTTCACTGTCTGAGGTCCCTTAGACTGCTCAATCCTTCTGGCTGAGCATATTCAGAGGGGCCTGAGTCAGCATCAAGGAAATGCAAATCAAAACAACTTTGAGATACCATCTTAGTCCTCCAAGAATTGCTAAAATTAGAAACACCAATGACAACTCATGCTGGAGAGGATGTGGAGAAAGGGGAACACTCCTTCACTGCTGGTGCAAACTTGTACAGCCACTTTGGAGATCAGTGTGGCGGTTCTTCAGGAAAATGGGAATTAGTTTACCACAGGACCCGGCAATCCCCCTCTTAGGCACATACCCAAATGATCCACATCCATGCAACAAAGGCATCTGCTCAACTATGTTCATAGCAGCATATTTGTAATATCAAGAACCTGGAAGTAACCTAGATACCCCTCAATTGAAGAATGGATAAAGAAAATGTGGCACATCTACACAATGGAATACTACTCTGCAGAAAAAAATAACGGAATCTTGAAATTTGCAGGCAAGTGTAGGGCACTTGAAGAAACCACCCTGAATGAGGTAACCCAGTCACAAAAAGAGGAACATTGTATGTACAGGCTCATATATGGATTTTAGACCTAGAGCATATGATCACCAGCCTATAATTCACACCAACAGAGGAACTAGGATACAAGGTGTATTCTAAGAGATTCCTATAAAGTCCTTCACAGAAGGGGGAAGGGACAAGTCCTCCAGAGCACAGGGGGAAGTAGGGGGACAGTGAATGGAGAGAGCAGTAGGAGAAAGAGAGGGAAAGAGAGGAAAGCATGTGCGTCTAGGAAGATTGAGTCAGGGTAGGAATAGAAGATGAGAGAGAGAGAGAGAGAGAGAGAGAGAGAGAGACAGAGAGAGAGCATAAAACAGGGGACCCATTATAGGTTTGAAGAGAAAACTGAAACTAAAGAAAGCTCTAGTGACCTACAGGTCTATATGACCTGCAGCCATATAACAATTTGAGCAACCGTTAAAAAGCTACAATAAATACCCTTCCAGGATAGTGAGATCAACAACTAACTTATCCATGGAGCTCTCATCTAATACCTATTGGAAATAGAAGGAAACACCCATACCTAAACACTGAGTCAAATTAAAATCCAGATGCCGATGGAGAGGACAAGACCAGGTTGTGGAAACACATAGCAACAGCTGACCTAAACAAGGATGAGCTGAGGGGCCCCCAGACTGAAAGCTGTTGGGTGTTTTTCTTGTATTGCCATCTTTACAACACTTCTTCCAGTGTGTGCAGGTGAAGTCTGTCTCCCTCTACCCTACTGTCCCGGTGGGTTTAGGCAGGTCAGGTGTTTGTTGTCTATATCTCTGGATGATCTGAGGTCTGTTGGAAGTCTTTCCAGGAGAGGACAGACGATGGAGCCCAATGATCAGGTGAATGCGGCCTCTAGGTGGTCCCTCATGGATAGGCAGGTGCAGTGTGCTCAGAGCAGACCCAGCAAGTCCAGGGAGGTGTAGGGGGTGTTGGACCTACATTCTGGCCCAATGCTCACTTTGAGCAGCAGGCCTACCAGGACTAAGGGTGAGCGGAAGGTAGGCTCTGGGTGGTGTATATCAAGATCCCTAAAGCATAAGAGTGCCCCTTAGACTGCCAAGGGTGACAGTTCTGTATCACCTCAACATCGGTCTTGGAAAGGTTGGTACTGATTTGCCCTGACTATTATGTACTGTTCCACAGTGTGAGTGTAGCTTGCATGCCACCTTGCAGGCTTGTTGTCTTTTCTTCTGGCCAAAGATGAAGTTAGAATTTGGTTAAATATCACTGACAAAAGACAGAAATCTTGTAGTCTAGAATTTAAAGCCAGATATATACATGGGACTCTTGGTATCCTTGTCCTTGGCACAGAACAAAGTTGACAGAAGTGCTTAAGGGTGCTTATGCTTGATGATTTTAGTGTTCCCTCTTCAGAGGATGAAATGCTCTAGTAACAAAAAAGGCCCTTTAAGAACCTAACTCTCCTAAGCAAGAGATTAGAATCTGGGTAGAGACCTAATATTCCATGTGGACTGGGTCAACTTGTGTGAGGAGTCACCCCCTAAAAGGTAGCATTTGCTAAAGCCATGCTAGAAGCCAAATCATTTTCCTTCTAATAAATACTGTTCTGTCCCTTGTTGTATCTTCCATTGGTTTATATGGCTGCCTATTTCTTGAAATAATCAGGAAATGGAAATTTTCTTTGTTTGTTTGTTTGTTTCTTTCTCTCTTTATTTTTGTTCCTGTTTCTGAACTATACACTTTCCCTTACATTCTCACTCCTTCTCTAAGCTCTGCACCTGCCCTCTGGCAATCTGTCTGTTTTGTGCCTGAAATCCATGGGTAAAAAAAGGAATGCGTGCCTTCTCCATTCCCCTACCATGTGCTTTTCTTTTAAACTGGAATGAAGTTTCCCTTGAGTCAGAAGATGAAGTATTAGTTAGGAGAAGAAGGAGAGGGAGAAAGGAAGAAGAAGGAAGAGGAGGAGGAGGAGGAAGAGAAGAATCCTGCTTTCTCATCCGTGTAGAATTTCACAATCAGAGGAAGCAAAACATGAAATTTTCAAGGGGCATCATCATAATTGTTGATCTGTCAGATGCATGATGCCTGATTCTGTAATTTATACTTTAATTGCTTTTTCATTTTCATACAAAAAATGTGTGCCCACTTAAATTTTTCTATTTACTTCTAGTGCAATAATGTGATTTGTAACACTTATTATATATTGGTATGCACTGTTCAAATGCATGTGTATATCATTAAATGTGCTTTAATAGTACTTAAAAGACCCAGGGACTGATGATGATATGGGGTTAGTACACTGGGTATCAACCTTCTTGATGCTGTGACCCTTTAATAAATTTCCCTGATGTTGTGCGGACAACAAGCCGTAAAGTTATCATCATTGCCACCTCATAACTATAATTTTGCTACTGTTGTGCTTCATAATGTAAATATCTGAGTGTTCTGATGGTCCTGGATGAGCCCTGTGAGAGCGTTGTTTTTCCTTCCAGGGAGCCATGACCCAAATGTTAAGATCCCAGGCTTGTTGGGTAAAGTCCCTTTATGTTGAGCCTAACAACCAGAATGGATTCATCGGGACCTACAGGATTTAAGGGGACTATTAACTCCCCTTAACTCCAAGAAGCCACATACACACATTTGCAGTCTTTTGCCTGCATATATGTATGTGTACATTGTTCCCGCAGAAGTCAGAAGACGGCATCATATCCCCAGGGACTATCGCCATTGTATGCCAATATGTGGGTCTAGACATTGGACCTCTGCAAACTCTCCATTTCTACTCTAAACTTTTAAAAATCTGATAATATAGAAGGTCTGGACAGGTGATTCCGCACTTAAGAGCTCTTGTTGCTCTTGCAGAGGAGGTGGAGTTGTTTATAGCACACATGCAGCAGCCATCAGTAATCCTATATTCAGTGGAATTAATGATTTCTTCTGATCTCTGAGGACAACAGGGACACACATGGAGCACAAACATACACACACATACTCACACATACACACACACACCACTTGCACAAACAACACAACACACACACACATCACAGACATACCAGATATGTACATACACCATACACACACACACACACACACACACACACACACACACACACACACGCACAGGCACAAATACATAAACACTCAGTAATAAATACTGATCTTACTTAGCTTCAGGCTATTTCTCATGAGGCAGTCCGAGTGTCCTGAGCCCTTCCTCTGAGAATGCTAAAGGAAATGCAGGTGGAAGGTAGTGTAGGAGAGGACAAGGATGGTAACAGTGAAGCACAGCACAAAGCCTGGGTAGAGGACAACATGATCCTCATACAAGCTGTGAATTTAGAGGAGGAGCTTGTTGTTAGGTTCTGTCAGGTGCTGTCATTTGTAGGACTGGGACAGCCAACATCAGAACTCCAGGGACAAACTGACCTAGGTAGATTGGGAGGGATGTTTGGTATAAATTGTGTTATGAGAAATATGGCAGTTGAATGCACACACCTGTGCAATTTACAATTCCAGAGTTTAGGGAAGCCTCTGTTTAATATGGACTCACTGTGTGCATGGTAGGGAGGCTGAGCTTTAAATGGGTGTGTCACACAAGTCCTGCTCTATTCTGTCAGTGGTTGAGCCTTCCTGTGTCTGGTTCAGATAAAATGGACCAGGATTCTATATATTCCTTAAGTAAAATTGTTCTTCCCATGTTAAGGCTAGGGGGCTGCTAGATGCACATGTCTACATAAAGAAGCCTTGCAATTCTTCATGAGAGATAGTAATGCATGTGTCTCACCTGCCACAGGCTTGACAGCTACCCCACCACTGGGGTAGGACAGGCTTCCTGGAAAGGTGCCCAGAGTCACTGAGTTGCCACTGAGATGTTACCTGTTGATTCCTGTTTGCTGAGGATTTCCCTGTTCATGGAGGTCATGTGACCATTGATGTGCAAATGCATTGATTCTGGCTCATTTTGGAATGAGGTGATCATGTACAGGTCTGTGTTCATAATTATTTGTTTGATGTTGCATAGGGCATGGATCCTAAATTCTAAGTAGATGAGATAAATATTCTGACTCAAGCAGAGTAACCTGTGTGCCCACTGTGAACATGGACACCATGCTCAATAGTGTGCTAGGAGTTAATGTGCTGCACCCACAGTTCAATCCTGACCAGTGGCTGAAAACTTTCCAAGCAAGAGTTGTGTGTGTGTTAGTGTGTGTGTGTGTGTGAGTGAGTGGTTGTGTGAAAATGTGTGTGTGACCTGTGTGACCTATATGTGCATTTCTGTGTGTAGTCATTCCTGGATCCATATGTCAACCTATGATTCTCTTCTCTTTGGCCTTCCACCTTGGTTGTTGATACAGTCTGTCATTGATTCGAGAGCGCACCAGTTCTCCTGGACTCCTTGCTGAGAATGGCAGGAGTGGGGATTCCCACTGTGTGCTGGTGCAGCTGACACTGTATGTGGGTGCTGAGACAAGGATGCAGGCCCTCATTGTTGTCTGACAAGGACTCTGCTGACTGAAGGATCTCCCAAACAGAGCTCCCTAATCTCCCTTTCCCCTTCCCAATGTTCACCAGGAATTTTCCTCTCTGTCATTCTTATGAGCTGTGCATTCCTTGGAATGTGGAATTCCATATGCAGTTCCCCAGGGCAGTAGAAAAGTGGTGCATGTATGTCTGTGTCAGTGTAAATTTGTCTTGTTCTTTGACCAAATGATGACAACCAAAGATGAACAACACTAAGGAATTTCCTGCCTGTGCGTCAAAACTATAATCAAAAGACTAGGGGTTTAACCATGAGGAGTCAATATGTTCCTAACATCCTCATTCCTACCAGGAACTGTCTCTTTTGAGGCTCGGGGGGGGGGGGGGCTCTGAGCTTTGGGATTGCAGGTGACCATAAGGTCCATGGGGGAAGTCTCATCCTATGATAATATTTCTCGGGCTTTTGAATTTCTCAGTGTGTTTGTGACCTATTAGGGACACAAGCTACACTCTGTAATTTGAGAGCATTCATAGTGATCACAAGTCCAGAGGAGGTCCCTTCTTCTATGTCTTGTCACCAGATTGTGATGTGGGCTAACCCTTGTGTATGATGTGAATATGTATTCCTCTCGTTGGTTGAGGATAAAGCAGATTTGGCATATATCCTCACATGATAAGGCTAGGTGGGAAGCGCAAAAATAGATACAGGAAGAAAGAAGGGCAGAGTAATGAGAGACAAAAGCCAACCACCAGTGAAAGGAGATGAGAGCCCTGTGATCACTTGACCCTAAGCACAGCAGACCTTCCCTAGCTCATTCTTTTATTATTAATTTATTTTATTTTATATAACAAAGTCCAATTAAATGAAAACAAACATTTATACACAATATTAGGAATTTGGGCGTCGTTCTTTCCTAACTACTTCCTGCTGATAAGGGGCGCTGTCTTGGGGGATTCGAAGAAGATTCAGATATCCTAGCTGTAGTCTGTAGGGCTGTTTTGTCCAGCTGTTTGGAATGTAGGATCAGCTTGTACTCTGTTTCAGGCGGTCTGGCGTGATCAAACCACATTAGTCTGGAAGGAATCCACATCTTTTCATTTTCTATGGAAATAAAAATAGAAATACTTTTCCCCAGTAACTTGTTCTTCAAGTTAAATTTTGGAGTCAAAGCGTTTTTTTTTTTTTTTTTTTTGTTAGTTTATTATTTTACATGTCGATCCCAGTTCCCTCTCCCTCCCTCCCTCCCCTCCCTCCCTCCTTCCCTCCCCTTCAGCCCTCCCTCCCTCCTTCCTTCCCTCCCTTTGCCCTCTCTGCCCTCTCACATGCACTCTAAACACCCTCCCCTCCCAACCCCCCACCACAATACCATATGTAGGGGAATGCCATCCAGTTGTGGTCATGTAGATCTCACAAGTCCTGTGAGGTAGGGACTAGGGCTTCTCTCCTATCTCTAGAATAAGGCAGTTATCCCTCCATGGGGCATATGTTTGCAAAGTCCTTTTGTGCACCAGGGATACATCCTGGCTCCACTGTCTGAGGTCTCTCAGACTGCTCAGTCCTTCTGGCTGAGACCCATATTCAGGGGGTCCGAGTCAATCCCCTGTTGGCTTCCCAGCTATCAGTCTAGTGGCCCTTAGCTCCTCCTTGTTCAGGTAAGCTGTCTCTATGTACTTCTACCGCATGGTCTTGTCCTCTTCATCTGCTTCTGGGTTCTAGTTCGACTCAGTTTTTATGTATGGGTGTTTGATCCTGTTTTCAACAGGCATTAGTTGAGAGCTCCATGGAGAAGTTAGTTGTTGATCTCACTCTCTAGGAAGGGCATTTATGATAGCCTTTCCAGGGAAGATCAAATTGTTACTTGGGAGCAGTCTTGTAGTCTCTAGACCTTTCTTTGTGTTCAATTTTATCTTCAAACCAATATTGGCTCCCTCTTTTATGTTTTCTCTCTCTGTCTCTGTCTCCCTCTATCTCTCTTTCCTATCTTCTATTCCTAACCAGGCTCAATTTTCCTGGTCCCACATGTTTTCCTTTCCTCCCCCTCATTTTTTCCTACTTCTCTCTCAATTCGCTGCCCCTCACTTCACCTGAGCTCTGAGGGACTTGTCCCTTCCCAGTTCTGTGAGGGACTTTATATGAATCTCTTAGAATACACCTTATATCCTTGTTCCTCTGGTGATGTGAATTATATGCTGGAGAGCCTTTGATCTAGGTTTAAAATCCATATGAGAGTGAGTACATACTGTGTTCCTCTTTTTGTGGCTGGGTTACCTCATTCAGGATGGTTAATTCAAGTGCCATCCACTTGCCTGCAAATTTCAAGATACCATTATTTTTTTCTGCAGAGTAGTATTCCATTGTGTAGATGTGGCACATCTTCATTAACCATTCTTCAATTGAGGGGCATTTGGTTGTTTCTAGGTTCTTGCTATTACAAATAGTGCTGCTATGAACATAGTTGAACAGATGTCTTTGTTGCACGGATGTGAATTCTTTGGATACATGCCTAAGAGAGGGATTGCCGGGTCCTGTGGTAAACTAATTCCCATTTTCCTGAGGAACCGCCATACTGATCTCCAAAATGGCTGTATGAGTTTGCACTCCCACCAGCAGTGGAGGAGTGTTCCACTTTCTCCACATCCTCTCCAACATAAGTCATCACTGGTGATTCTAATTTTAGCCATTCTGGCAGGAGTAAGATGGTATCTCAAGGTAGTTTTGATTTGCATTTCCCTGACAGCTAAGGACGTGGAGCATTTTCTTAAGTGTCTTTCAGCCTTTTTTGATTTCCTCTATTGAGAATTCTTTCTTCAGTTCTGTACCCCATTTTCTAATAGTTTATTTGGTGTTTTGGTGACAAGTTTCTTGAGTTCTTTGTATATTTTGGAGATCAGCCCTTTGTCGGATATAGGATTGGCAGAAATCTTTTCCCAATCTCTGGGCTGCCGTTTGGTCTTGTCGACTGTGTCCTTTGCCTTACAGAAGCTTCTAAGTTTGAAGAGGTCCCATTTATTAATTGTTTCTCTCAGTGTCTGTGCCCCTGGAGTTATGTTCAGGAAGTGGTCTCCTATACCAATTTGTTCAAGGGTACCTCCTACTTTCTCTTCTAAGAGGTTCAATGTGGCTGGATTGATGTTGAGGTCTTTGATCCATTTGGACTTGAGTTTTGTGCATGGCGTCACACATGGGTCTATCTGTAGTCTTGTACACACCCTCATCCATTTGTGCCAGCACCATTTGTTGAAGATGCTGTCCTCGTCCCATTGTATAATTTTAGCTGTTTTGTTGAAAATCAGGTGTTCATAGGTGCGTGGATTAATATCGGGATTTTCAATTCGATTCCATTGGTCTACCTGTCTATTTTTATGCCAATACCAGGCTGTTTTAGCTTTTCTCAGTTCAATGATTCTCTTTCCTCTGGTTCAAGTACAGTGCCCGTGGTTTTCTCTTCAATTTCCTGTATTCTATGGTTCCTGATTGTTTACAGTTTTCTATTTCCAGCACTCCCTCAGTTTATGTTTCTTTATTGTGCCTATTTCAGTCTTCAGGTCTTGAACTATTTGAATTGTTTCCTTCATCTGTTTGATTGTTTTTCTTGGCTTTCCTTACTTTCTTTAAGAGAGTTTTTCATTCCCTGCATTATATGATTTTGTCTTTTCCTATATGCTTTCAAATTTGTTGGTTTCTTCCATTTCTTTAAAGGATTTTCTCATATCATCTTTGAGGACCTCTATCATGTATATGAATTTTTTTAAAAATCGTTCTCTGCTGTTTAATCTACATTAGTGCATTCTTTTCTAGTTGTGGTAGAGTCCCTAGATTCTGGTGCTGTCATACTGGTCTTTCTACTGATGTGTGTTTCTTATATTGCCAATTTTCCAACCTTTCTTTCAGTGGGTGCAGATAGAGTCGCTATCCCTCTACCATGCTCTCACAGTGGGTTTGTTGGTCAGAGGTTCAGTATCAATAACTCTGGATGGCTCTAGCTCTAGTGGAGGTTTCTCCAGCTGAGGGAACATGATTGGTCCCAAATATCATGTGAGTGACGCCTCAACATGGTCATGAGTGGACAGGTAGATACTGTGTGCTCAGAACAGGCCCAGGAAGTTTGATCAAAGACCTCAATATATATCCAGCCACACTGGAACTCTTAAAAGAAAAAGTGACAGGTGTCCTTGACCAAATTGGTACAGGAATCTACTGCCTGTCCATAACACCAGTAGCACAGATACTGAGATCAACAATTAATAAATGGAACATCCTGAAACATAGAAGCTTGAAAAGGCTAACGACACAGTTGACATAACCAAATGGCAGCCCACAGTCTGGGAAAAGATCTTCACAAATCCCACATGTGACAAATGGCTGATCTCCAAAATATACAAAGACCTCATGAAAGTAGTCAAGAAAGCACCAAACAACACTATTAAAAAATGGGGTACAGAAATGAATGGAGAACTTTCAATATAGGACATGAAAAAGGCTGAAAGACACTTAAGAACGTGCTCAACATCCTTATATACCAGGGAAATGCAAATCAAACAACTTTGAGATAGCATCTTACTCCTGACAGAATTGCTAAAATTATAACCACCAATGAAAACTTATGGTGGAGAGGATCTGGAGAAGGGAAAACATTGTTCCACTTCTGTTGGGTGTGCAAACTTCTACAGCCATTTTGGTGATCAGTATGGCAGTTCTTCAGGAAAACGGGAATCAGTCTACTGAAGGACCCAGCAATCCCCCTCTTCGGCATACACCCAAATAATCCACATTCTTGCAGCAAAGACATGTGCTCAATTATGTTCATAGCAGCATTATTTGTAACAGCAAGAATCTAGAAGCAACGTAGATGCACTTCAACTGAAGAATGGATAAAGATGTGGCACATTTACACAATAGATTAATACTCTGCAGGGTAAAACAATGGAATCTTCAAAGATGCTGTCAAGTGGATAGAACCTGAAGAAACCATCCTGAATGATGTAACCCAGGCACAAAAATAGGAACATGCTATGTACTCGCACATATATGGATTTTATACATAGGGGAGTTACTGGATCCCCAAGACTGTGAAAAAATATCTTGCAGTTGTTCCATTACGACAGGAGAACACTATATGAGAGCCAGCATTGCATGTGTCTCACCTGCCCCAGATTGACAGCTACCCCACCACTGGGGTAGGGACAGACTTCCTGAGAAGGGCACTGGAGTCACTGACTGCCAATGAGATGATAACTGCTGATTCTTCTATGCTGAGGATTTCCATGTTCATGGAGGTCATATGCCCCTCGATTGCAAATGCATTGATTCTGGTTCATTTTGGAATGTGTTGATCATATACAGGTCTCTGTTTATTATTACTTTCTAGATATTGCACAGGGCTTGGGACCTGAATCCTAAGTAGGTGAGAAAAGATTCTGACTCAAAAAGAGTTACCTATGTATGCACGGTGAATATGGACTCCATGCTCAACTGTGTTGCACCCATAGTTTCATCCTGACCAGTCCTGAAAACATTCTAATATGGGTGAGAGTGTGTGTTTAGTGTATGTGTGCTGTTTGTGTGTGCTAGTGTGTCTGTGTGCATGTGAGCATGTGTGTGTGTCTATGAGTGTGTGTGTTTCTGTGAGTGTGTGTGTGTGTGTGTGTGTGTGTGTGTGTGTGTGTGGAATCCTATGTGTTCATTTTTGTGTAGTCAGTCATTCATGGATCCAGCTATCAACCCATGATTCTCTTGTTTGGCCTTCCACCTTGGTTGTTGATACAGTCTGTCACCGATTCGAGAGTGCACCAGTTCTCCTGGACTACTTGCTGAGAATGGCAGGAGTGGGGATTCCCACTGTGTGCTGGTGCAGCTGACACTGTATGTGGGTGCTGAGGCAAGGATGCAGGCCCTCATTGTTGTCTGACAAGGACTCTGCTGACTGAAGCATCTTCCCAAACAGAGCTCCCTAATCACCCTTTCTTATTCCCAATGCTCACCAGGAATGTTCGTCTCTATTGTTCTCATGAGTTGGGTGTTTCTTCAGAATGTGGAAGTCCATATACAATTCCCCAGAGTAGAGGCTAAGAGGTGCCTATCTGTCTGTGTCAATGAGAGTTTGGCTTTTGCTCTGTTCTAGCGATGACAAGCCAAATGAACAACACTATGGATTTGCCTACCTGTTGGTCAGAACTATAATCAAAATGCTACAGGTTTAGCTATGTGGAGACAACATGGTATCTGACCTCCTCATTCTTACCAAGAACTGCCTCTTCTGAGGCTCAGAGAGGGCTCTGACCCGTGACAATTGCAGGTGACCATGGGGTCCATTGGTAGAATCATCCTATGATATTACTTCCCTGGTTTCTGATTTTCTCAGTGTATCTGTGAGCTAAAGATACCTTGTGACTCTCACATAGGTAGGCCTTCCTACATCATTCACACCTGCTACTCATGTCATTGACATCCAGAAACATTGGGTATCACTGTGGGATGCTACAGACTTGATAGGTCTGTGGGCTTCACACTCAGCTGCCTAAAACATATACGTGTCCTGACCAAATAGATGCGGTAAGTATCAATGCCACGCCTTCAGTGTGGGACAACTGCAGGGAGTCCATGCTGCTGTGAAGAGCACACAGGATTAGAAAATCCCGACTGAGGCGTGGTGCTGCAATATTTCAATTCACCTGGATCTGGATGTCCTAGGTTTCTTTCAAGAACAAGACATGAGTCAGCATGAAATCGAAGCGAACATTTAATAAAATAAAGGAAATTCCATGTCAGGCCTGGGAAATCTTGCTCCAAGTATGGACATTGTAACACTGCTCCAGGTCCATTTGTGCTCCTGATGTCTCTACATCAAGCAGAATATTCCCATAGGGCCCACAGTACTGAGTCTCTGTGGGAAAGGCTCCCAAGCAAATCTAAGAGCTGCCATTCTGTGCAGGTCACACAGACGCAGGTGGCAACGTATCAACCTTCTTTTCTCCGGTGATGGAGCCACAGGCAGGGTTTTCAGAAGACTCACCTGAGTAGATAAAGAAGTAAATTGAATCAACACTTATGCAGGAGACTGTCACTTGGATGCTGGTGTACAGTTACAATGATTGAAGGTTGAGAAACAGATTCCACACATGAAAACAATCACTTAATGACATATAAAAACTTCATCTTTTGTTCTATTCACTTTTTTCCAAACCTTGCATTTTGGGTGTATTTGTCTGGAACAGTTGCATGTCTTCACTCATATGTGTGTAGAAAGGAATCTCAAGTGTTATAGTTACTGTATTTTATGGGACACTTACCTTGAAGCTGAAGGTGGTCATTAAGCCTAGACCATCAGTACAAGCATCAAAAGAGGGTCTCCCTTCCATTCCCATAGCTGGGGTATTTACTCACACTGCCATGTAAGCCTTTGATGTAGTAGCTGGTTTTGACCCATGCCCTCATGTTTGAAGACCAAGAACTGGGTGGAGTTGATATTGTTGCTGCTACTAAGAAGGCAATTGATGGCTAGATTGTCATCTCATGACATCTCTCAGGAGCACAATGTAGTGAACAGAGCAATTGGTTCATGGACCCTGTGTGGTGGTCAATCCCCGGTTGCAGGTCTGTAAATGAAGCGTGAAAAGCTGGTGGTTGGATATGTTCCCTGAATTATGGAGATTTTAGAACTCATGAGAGCCCACAAACTAAGAAAACAATGGATATTATCAGTTTCCTGCCATGGTGAGCAGCCAGGGAATCAGGAAGTTTGGCAAACAATACATTTTTAAACATTGCTGCTTCATATGTGTTAATTTGACTAGTGAGGATTTGTTGACAGAAAGGGTCAGAGAAGTGACCACATGCATTCCCCTAAGTAAGACCCCCCCAGGGAAGGTGAGTCTTGGTGCCTTCGGGGCTCACAAAGGAAGTGGCCTGGCTTGTTGGATGGTGGGCGAAATGGATTCTCTAACTTTGACTGTCAGGGACATATTTATCTCACATTAGCCATGGCTAGACAGACTTTGCTTTGAGAACAGATGGCCAGACATATGACCCATGTTCTCTGCTTCTGTGACCTAAATTCTCTGGCCCAGCCGCCATCATCTTCACCATGACAGGAAATAGATCATGTTGTAACAGTCACACACAGCTTTCCAGTTTTACTACTTCTAAGGCCTCATGAACAAAACTGTGAAAATCATTCAGTGCTTTTACAGAAGCCTTTCACAGGGCAGTGGGCCTGACTAAATTAGGACAGCCCACTAAATTCCTTGGGGGCCTGAGTTGACCGTGAACTTACATTCCCATTGACTACTGTGTCTTTGATAGTCCAGGGCTGGAAGACAAGAGTGCTGAGTGTCCCACCAGTTTGAACAAGGTGCTACAGAGCCTGTGGCATTGATTGCTTGATGGGCACTTCCATTATCACAAATGGCAGACACTGATGGTTTTGTGTGTTCTGCCTTCCAATAAGAATTGTGGGGTGTGCCTGTTATTTGATCTTTTTCTAAACAGTCTCATAATCTAGCCCATTCTGATCTTGTGAGTTGGACTCTAACATCCAGTTGGGTACAGAGATCCAAACTGGGCTCCTCTAGTTGAGGGACTCCATGAAAGAAGCTTCTCTGGAAAGAAAGTGGAGTGCATAAGTTGATTAAATCTTCCAGAGATGATCATGGAGGAGTATGTCGTTATCTCTGGAACACCTGCTTGGGAATAAAGACTTTGGTGTTATCTTCTCTCTGAAAATGAAAGAACACCAGAGGACGGGGCTATCAACTGTCAGATCCCAGTGCAATGCACCCTAAGAATTTCTCCCTTTCAAAGCTCCAACTTAAATTGTGTGTGAGTTTGGGTAACTATGGCCCCCATAGAGGAACATGTTTCAATACTTATTCCCAGTAGGTGACCCTGATTGGAAAGCAAGGGGAGACCTAAGTAGAGGATCCCAGGGCATTAAGCATTCAAAAGCCTAACCCATCCAAAGTCATCTCTCTGTGTGTGTCATGCTTGAGAATTGGAGGTAAGCCATCAGCTCCAGCTTCAAGGCCATGCCCGCCTGCCTGTTGCAAGATGTCATAACAATGGTCATGAACTGTGACCCTCTGCAACTGAGGACCATTAGGACCAAGCTTTTTCTCCTGAGTTGCATTGGTCAGAGTGCTTTGTCACGGCAATAGATGAGAAGCAGAGCAGGAGTGGGCAAGTTCAGAAAGTGAATGCCAGAAAAGGAAGTATTTTGTGTGTGTCTGCAACAAGTTTCTATCTCACACATCCCAGGGCATCTGGGAAATGTTTCACAAAACAGGGGAGACAGGTATCAAGCCCTCCTTACTAAGACATCAGGCCCACTGCACCACCCCTGCCAGTAGATCTGGGCACTGTATGCTGCCCCCAGACACTTCTGCATGCAAGCTGTCTTCAGCTATGGCCACAGAAGTGGATTGCAATTTGGTAAACTAACACAATGTCCATACTCCCAAAGACAATGCCAGCATTCTCAGCAGAGAGAACAAAGCCCAACTCCATTGGTGAATAATGTCAAGATCCGGCATCAGAAATCACCTACCATCCCAAGAAACACTCAGGAGCTCAAACTACTGCATCTTAATCAGTGCTTCTCAACCTGGGGGGTCTCAACAATTTGTGAGTCAAATGACCATTTCAAAGGTTCGTCTAAGACCTGCAGAAAACATAGATATATTTACGTTATTGTTCAAAACAGTTGCAAAATTACTTATGATGTAGCAACTAAAATGATCACATGGCCAGAAGTCTCCACATCATAGGGAACTATATTAAAAGTTTCTTGAATTAGGAAGGTTGAGACCCAGTGACTACCCCCTCAACACAAGACTCTGGACTCCCTATCATCTGGGCAGTTCAGCTGACTCAGAGATCTGATCATAGCCTGCGGGATGACCAAGAGGACTTTGCAGACACCACACTCTGTGAGAATGCACAATAAATCTCTGTCTGACATCTTGTACCTCTCTGGCAAAGACTGTTTGCTCCTAATCTAGACCCCGAATGTGGGCATTGGTCACAAACTAGTCCAAGGATGCAGGTCTTCTCTGCAGTGATGTTCCACAGTCCTCTCAAGCTCTACTTACCTTTTCACAGTTTCCAGAAAAAAAAATCCTGTAATTTTAGTGTATTGAAGGCACTGGGATAAAAAATAGTATACCACTTTGCGGACTTCAAGACAGTGGCAAATCGCGATGGGAGCCTGGTGGCAGGTGGCTGTGAAGAAATGAACACAGATGTTAGCTACCAGATTAGCTCAACATGGTCAGAACAGAAAGAGAGAGGTCCTGAAAAGGGTTTGTCCTGACCTCCGTGGGATGGCCATCTCTTCTGGTCCTGGGAATCCACTCCCTACAACCCCAACTCTCTCCCACAGGGATTTTGCTCCTGCCAGTCCAAGGTCCAGGCCCTTACCCTACATGCTCATCCCTTTCTTACAGCTCCCAAACAGGAACTGTAACTTTCTATGTGTAGACTCTCCACTTCAACAATTGCACGCCCTTGTCTCCCTCTCTCTCACATTCTTCTCTCCTGACAGGTCACACATGCCCCTCTCCGCCTCTCTGGCCCTCTTCCCGAGCCTCCTCACCTCCTGGGCTTACATATTACGTGGACGTCTTTACATCTGGTCATTGAGAAGCATCATTAATAAAGGAGGTGTGTGAAGACCTCAAGTCGTGTGGATCACAAAGCTGTACAAGGTGGTTGTAGTACCTGGAGGGCTGGCTCTTACAAACAGGCTGGTGGTGTGGCTGATCTCTGTCCAGCCACAGTACTGGGGCAACTATGCGTTTAAGATGTAGGAGCTAACAGCTCTCAGTCAGGATGAGGAGGAGTAAGGAGCATTTGCCCATGTTGCTGGAATTTTCTGATAGGGTACATCAGAGTTGGGGTATGCAGCTCTATCACATTCTGGCCTGGCTCCCTCGTGTGGCTTGGTAGACCACACCAGGCCGAACAGATTCCCATGGTTTATGAACCATGGACCCAGGCCCGATCCTTCAGACCTTGAAAGACACATAAGCAAAGGACTCTGTTAGTGACTGTGACATCAGCAGGACTTAACACAAAGCTACACTACTTCACATAACTCTCCACAAGATTCCTCTCCCCTAAACTGTTCCCATTCCCCAATCCCAACTGTCTTCTTTCCTCCACTGCCCCTGGTTGCATCCTTTGCTTGTCTGCTTCAGGCTCCACTTCTCCATCACCCACATACAGGAATACAGTGGGAAAGCTCCTTCTGTGCCTACAGACATCTAAGGGTTCATGTCCTACACATGGGTGCACAATATCAATGGCCAAGGGCCTTGCAATTCAAAGATGAAATCCACAAGGGGAAGACACTCACAATGCCTACTCTGTTTCCTGGAACTCTGTTTCCGATGCCTTGCTGTCCCTTACCTGGGGACTGTGTCTTCTGTCTTAGGGGTGAGGAGGCAACTGCATAAATTTCTAAACAGGTGCCTAATCCTCCTCCTCACCCCTTTCCAGCCCCCTTCTGTGCTTCTTCTTGGAGGCTGTGGCTTCTTCCTGGGGCTGGTCCTTGCCAGAGATCAGTGCTGACTCTTCAACTGTTATTTCGTTGATATATTCAAATTCATTTTTCACTCTCAGGGGAGAGTTCAGGGTGTCGATAGTATCACGGATTCTCTCACTGCGCTGTAGATCAGTTTCCTTCAAGTCTGTAGAAGCATTGATGCTAGCAGTGACATCAGCATCATACTGGGTTTCTGTCGTCCCTGTGCTGCTACTGTCCCAGAACCACAGCTTTTCCAGGGATGCGAGGCTGAACATGACAGGGCTGCCCGTCTCCTCATTCCTAGCTTCGTCAGCATCATGGGCCACTGAGTTATGAGAAGGGGTTTCTTCCAGGCAGGAGAGGTACTCCTCAGATGTTTCACTGTTATCAGATGAAGTAGTACTCTCTGTGTCCTCTGAATTTTTATTGATGTTATAGGAGGGCACAGGAGAAAGAGGTGCTTCAGAATTCCAAAGCCAGCTGGTATCGAGCAGCTCATATAAATCTGGAGAGCAGGACCTAGAGGAGCTTTTGCTTTTTCTCACTGCATTCAACTCTTGCTCTTGGATGTCTTCCGATGTCAGGAATGTGGGCAAAGCTGGTTCACTCAGGGCCCTCCTTAGGGTCAGAAGGAAGGTGGGATGACCTGCAGAAGGGCTCTTGGGACCCTGCCAGATAGCACCGTGGACGTTACTATCGCCTTTTCTCCTGTTGAACATACTGATTTTTGCTAGGGCATCATTAAGCCTATTTGTTCCTTTGAGTTCCAGGGTTTCTTCAGCCATGGGGTCTAAGCAACACAGAGTATCTACAATGGCGGAGATGGATGGCCTGGAACTAGTTTCTCTGGATAGTGCTAGGAAATCTTCATCACAGAGATTCATGTACGGAAATACTTCCTCCATGTCCCCCACTGGGACAGGTGGGGGATTCGACCACCACAAGGTGCTACAAGTAAAAAGACAAATGCAGATAAGTTTATGTCTCTCAATTTCACTACATAAAAATCGTACCTACCTCAATATCCTAATGATAATCTTTGGGTGAGAGGTTACAAAAAAATTGCGTGTCAGTCTGAACCATAAAGCGGTTATGAGAACGCATAAGAATGAGCAGAGATGAAATAAGTGGTCTCTTAGAGGTTGAAAGGAAGGCCGATGAAACAAAAATCAAATCAAAGATTTGGTGGCTTGACAAGATGAAGTCTGTCAAAACTATTGCCCAGAGAGAAGATACAAATTATGGAAACGTGAGACAAGACATACAGTGTGGAAGAAAGACAAGTATGATCTAGGGCACCTTGGGTGTGTATGATGGGAATTGTCTCTAGAGAGGTGATAATCGTGACAAAAGGTAATATCTTGAATCATAAAATAGACAAACATTGCTGGAATATTATTAAGCCCAGGTACCATTTGCTGCCTTCCTGCTTCTACACCCTAGGTGTGGTGATCAATTCTGGATGTTTTAAAACATGCAAAGGAATCCATGGAGGGATAAGATGGAATGAGTAATATAATTTCTGCTCATAGAACATCCCTGGCCTACAGATTAAATGATGTAACTTAGTTCCAGTTCTTACAGTAAAGATCAGTTCTCCTCAAGAAGCAACACCAGACACAAGGAAAGCATCCTCCAAACTTAATTAAAACCTGTATTCCCATGGCTGAATTCTTAACTGCACACAGACACAGACACAGAAATACACTTACACACACACACACACACACACACACATACACACATACACACTCAAACAGGCTAGGGTATTTTCCAATGTCTTTGATGAATTTCCACATGTGCATGTGTTATGAGATTCCAAGGTACTTGATGGGAATTTCAAAACACATGACACAGTTGATACTTTATATTCATAGTGAGTTCAACAGGGAATCCTAGAATAATTCTCGGGAATCTATTGGACAACAAGCATGGAAAAAGTTCTGGGGGTGGGGGGGAGGGATTAGGCTCAGGTAAAATAACAAAAGAAAAAAAAAAAAGAAAAACAAATGGATTCCTGTCCTGCTCTGAAGTAGAAATAAACATAGGGCTTGTGACTGTAATCACAGGTCTAGACACATGGTGATCCTGACTAGAGCCATGGAGCAGCAGGTGGGCCCTTAACTGAAACAGGGGCCTTTTGGACACACAAGGGGCAGCTGCACTGTCACAGAGCAGAGGAAAAGATCCCAGGTCAGTATGCATCTCCAGAAGTGTTACAGGGGAATGCCTAATGCCACACAGTTAATGTTTAAAAATAAGAAAAAATAAACCAAAGTAAAAAAAAAAGGCAAAAAAATTTTATACAGCACAATTAAGAGAAATGTACACATAATCAGAAATCCATGCCTCATCCAAAATGCCTGGGTTCATGCATATAAAGAATAACAGCCTGAACCTAAAGAAATGTCTAGAGACCCACAAGACTGCACCAGCTAACAATATGAGCAACCATGGAAAGGCCCCCATAAATGCCCTTATCGGATAGTGAGATCAACAACTAACATTTCCATGGATCCCTCATCTACTACCTATTGGAAACAGAAGCAAACACGCATATCTAAACACTGAGTCGAACTAGATTTCAGATGCAGAGGGAGAGGAGAAGACCATGTCGCAGAAACACATAGAGACAGCTGACATGAACAAGGAGGAGCTAACGGGCCCCCAGACTGATAGCTGGGAATCCAGCATTGGACTGACACTGGCCCCCTGAATATGGGTCTCAGCCAGATTGACTGAGCAGTATAAAGGACCTCGGCCTTTAGAACCAGAATGTATTCCTGGTGCACAAAAGAACCTTGCAGACACATCCCCCATGGAGGGATACTGCCTTAACCTAGAGACATGAGGTGTGACACCATATCAAACTTTAGGAGCACACTTTGACTTTAAGAACCTAGTAACTAGGTAACATAGTAACAAGGTAACATGTGCCATAGTAACAAGAGGGACAGAAAAACTGTGCTGATCTTTCTTAGGGACATAGGTATGAATAAGTTAGAAAATAAACCCATGATCTGCCCTAACGTCCTTTGCACTCTGATAATTCTGACTACTGCAGGCCTCATCTCTACACATAAGATGTTCAATTCCTTTATGTAAAACTCATATAGGTGGGAGTTTAAAGGATGGTAGGTAGCTCTCCCTGAAACTTGGATGATCTAAGGAAATGGACTAATACCTCATGATATATGTGACAGAGTTTGTTCGGTTTTTGTTATGAGTGACATAACAACTGTGAAAAAATAGCTACCAGGAGAGATGAACATTGAAGTGCATCAAAGACTGTAGGAGACGATAAACATTCACATGGTGATGAAGTATAGCGTGATTACAGCTTGTCCATGAAACAAAATATTTAAAACAAAAAAAAATTAATGCATAAATTTCAAAGAATCATGCTGAAAATTAGATATATGGGGCCAATAAAAAAAAGGTGAATGGAAAGCACTAATTAATCAACAATCAGTTAAGGGATGTAAATCAAAACAACAAACTCATTATTTGAAAGTCTAAGCAGATGAACAATGTCTCTTTCTCTGAGATCAAAGTTTATGTGAACCAATGTATCAGTGCAACAGCTCTGCATCAACCAAGCAATAGCCTCTGGGTAGAGTGAGAAGCCTCATGCCGACTGACTTCCAGATGTGTGTGGAGTCTGCAATTCCTCACAATGGCTCCTGTGAGGATATTGGAGGGAATCAGCTAATCACACCTATCCACAGCTAGAGGGGAGAGGTGGACAGAAATTCTTCACTTTCTGTCTCCAAGGACAGAAATAGTGTTCTCACAGCCAAGACCAATTCCCTGATATGCAGCCACATGTGGGTGCTACCAGGTTTTGCTCTGGCTCAGGCATTAGGCAGAAGGAAACCATGTCTGGGGACATGGAAAGATGGGTCGGAAGCAGCTGCTTCCAGGGCATTGGCAGATCCTGTTGTCTCCAGTGAGCAATTGCCCCTGCTGGGTTCCACCACCATGGGGTTTACACCCTCCTGATTGTGCCTCTGATAGACACCAAGAACTCTTGGTCTTGAGATGATGTGAACCCTCTCCCATTCAAACCCTAGGGAGGACATTTGGACTTCAGCAGCAGTAGTAACAAGAATGGACTCAGTTAGCTTTGGGCAGCACAGGTAAGAGATCCAGGTTATGGACTAGATAGTGAACATACAAGCTTCATCAAGGTCCTTGTCCTCAGACTCTCATACTCTCTAATGACTCCAACTACTGCCAATCTCTTCATCTCTACCTTCAGGATGCAATTCCTGTTCTTTACACTCGTATTTATGGGTATCGAAACGATGAAAGCCTGTGAAGATTCGAGGCCATGAGGAAAGTGTTGCTCCTCAAGATACCCCAGAGCTGTTAAATTCATGAGTGGCATGGTGGGCAAGAGAAGACTCTTACCATGATAGGAGGATTTATAACCACAAGGAAAGTCTGAAGGAAGTAACAATTTAGGTGTGTATGCTCCACGCAAAACCATATTCCTTCTCTTTTCCAGCAAATATAGACAAGCAAAAGTCAAGGTAAAGAAATAAAGCAACGTAAAAACTGTCAAAGAGAAATGGATAAGGAATAATAGAACGTGGTTGATAATAAACTGAAGCTGACACACAAACTACATCTAAAACAATCTAAATCAACATTTAGAGGAAAACCCATCGCACCGGTCAGCACACTTTCGATGTTCAGGTCAGTGGTGATCACAGATGTTCAGTGTCAAAGACGGACAACAAAAAATAAAGTTCTCACGACCAAAGGCTTGACTGAGTCCTCTGCAGCCAACCAACAGCTTCACTGCAACGAAAGGACAAGATCCAGGCCCAGCTGGTGCCTTATATGGGTGACCACTCTCATTCCTCACAATGGCTCCTTGTGATGTCACCGAGCCATGGACCAATTTCAGATAGCCAGAGGCCAACATGGTCTTTTGAGTTCTTTGCCTATGTCTCCTGTCAAATTGATGCCAAGAGAGGCCCAGGTTAATTTGGCCCAGGCTTTCAGAGCATCAGGCACAGCTCCGGTGCTGGCTCAGCTGGTGGCAGCAGGGCCTGGGGCAACTGCTTTCCCTGCACTGACATCTCCTCATGCTCAAAACTATTTAAATGTCCTTGTTAACTGGGATACTCCTACAATCCTTTTAGTGTCAAAAGCACAATCTTGGCTTATCCTGAGTCAAGATCCCTAAAGGATATACATACATACAGATAGATAGATAGATAGATAGATAGATAGATAGATAGATAGGCAGATAGATGATAGACAGACAGATAGATAGATAGAGATAGAACATGTCATTCTTATTTCCCTCTCCCTCCCATGCCCACAGACCCTCCTCCCACCCCATTCCCTCCTATTACACAGGGAGGGTGATGCCTTCCAGGAGTGATCATCAAAATCTGTCAGGTCATTTGCAGTAGGGTCTAGGCCCTTCCTCCTGCCTCTAGAGTAAGGGAGTGTCCCTCCATGGGGAATGTGCTCCCAAAGTCTTTTCATGTGCCAGGGATACATCCTAGTATCACTGTCAGAGGTCCCTTAGACCTTCTAATTGAGACCCATGTTCAGGGAGTCTGAGTTGGTCCAATGCTGGTTTCCCAGCTATCATTCTGGGGGTCCATGTGCTCCCCTTTGTTCATGTCAGTTGTCTCTGTGGGTTTCTGCAGCCTTGTCTTGACCCACCCCCCTTTTTAAATCATTTCTCCCTCTCTGCAACTGGATTCCAGAGTTCTGCTCAGTGTTTAGCTGTGGGTGTCTGCTTCTGGTTTCATCAGCTACCTGCTGAGGGCTCTATGATGTCATATAAGTTATTATCAATCTCATTATCAGGGTTGGGCATTTAATGTAGCCTCTCCACTGTTGCTAAGACTTAGTTGGGTCATCCTTGTAGGTCTCTGGACATTTCTCTAGAGTCAGCTTTCTCTTCACACCTACAATGGCTCCCTCTATTATAGCATTCCCTTTTTATTCTCATGTATTCATTCCCTGATTCAGTCTTCCTGGTCCCACATGTTCTCTTCTCCTCACTTGTTCCCAAATCCCTCTCCACTAACTGCCTCCCCCCCCCCCATTCCCAATATGCTCAGAGGGTCATTTTCCTTTCCCGTTCTGTGTGGAACCTTGCATGAATCTCTTCCTCCTTGTATCCTAGTTTCTCTGTCGGTGTGAATTATAAGCTGGTGATCCTTTGCTCTATGTCTAAAATCCATATATGAGTGAGGACATACCATGTTCCTCTTTTTGTAACTGGGTTACCTCATTCAGGATGGTTTCTTCAAGTTCCATCCATTTGTCTATGAATTTCAAGATTCCATTGTGTAAGTGTACCATGGCTTCTTTATCCATTCTTCAGTTGAGGGGCATCTAGGTTGCTTCCAGGTTCTTGATACTACAAATAATGCTGCTGTGCACATAGTTGAACACATGCCTTTGTTGTATTGAAGTGGAGCATTTGGGTATATGCCTAAGAGTAGAATCGTCAGGTCCTGTGGTAGACTGATTCCCATTTTCCTGAGGTATCACCATACTGCTTTCCAGAATGGCTGTGCGGGTTTGCACTCCCACCAGCAGTGGAGGAGTGTTCCCCCTTTCTCTTCATCCTCTCCAGCCTAAACTGTCATTGGTGCATCCAATTTTAGCCATTCTGACAGGAGTAAGATGGTATGTCAGAGTCGTTTTGATTTGCATTCTTCTGATGGCTAAAGTTGCTGAACACTTTAAGTGTCTTTCATTCATTCTGGTTTCCTCTATTGCGAATTCGCTATTCAGTTCTGTATCCCATTTTTTAAAGGGTTATTTGATGTTTTGGTGCCTAGGTTCATGAGTATTTTGTATATTTTGGAGATAAGCCCTCTGTCAGATCTGGGGTTGCTGAAGATCTTTTCCCAGTCTGTATCCTTTTGCCTTACAGAAGCTTCTTCATTACAGGCGGTACCATTTATTAAATGTTGATCTCAGTGTCTATGCTACTGCTGTTATGTTCAGGAAGTGTTTTCCTGTACAAATTCATTCAAGCGTACCTCCCACTTTCTCTTCTACGAAGTTCAATTTGGCTGGATCTATGTTGAGGTCTTTGATTCATTTGGACTTAAGTTTTGTGCATGGTGATAGACATGGGTCTATCTGCAGTCTTCTAAACACAATCATCCAGTTGTGCCAGCACCATTTGTTATAGATGCTTTCCTCCTTCCATTGTATAATTTTAGATGTTTTGTCAAAAATCAGGTGTTCATAGGTGGATGTGTTAATATAAGGATTTTGAATTTGTTTCATTGGTCTCCCTGTCTATATTTGTGTCAATACCAAGCTGTTCTCTGGACTATAGCTCTATAGTAGAGCTTGAAGTCATGAAAGCTGATGCCTCCTGAAGTTTCTTTATTGTACATGGTTGTCTGGGCTTTCCTGGGTCTTTTCTTTTTCCATATAAAGTTGATTATTATCCTTTCAAGGTCAGCGAAGAGCTGTGCTCATATTTTAATGGGGATTGCATTGAAACTGTAGTTTGTTTTTGGTAAGATAGCCATTTTTACTCTGTGTACCCTACCTATCCAAGATCATGGGAGATCCTTCAATTTTGGTATCTTACTTAATTTCTTTCTTTAAAGACAGAAACTTCTTGCTATATACATCTTTTATTGTTACGTTAGCCTTACCCCAAGACATTTTTATTGTTGTGACAATTGTAAATGGTGATGTTTGAGAAGCAGACACCCACAGATAGACACTGTGCTGAACTCCTGGATTAGAGCTGCAGAGAAGGAAAAGTGATGAGAAAAGGGATGAAGATCACTCTACAGAAACCCACAGAGACAGCTGACCTAAACAAGGAGAAGCTCATGGACTGATAGCTGGGAAACCAGCATTGGACCGAGTCAGAGCCCCTGTAAGTGGGTCTCAGTTCAAATGCCTGGGCAGTATAATGGACCTCTGACAGTGGAACCTGGACGTATCCCTGGTGCACGAAAGGACTTTGGGAGCACATTCCCCATGGAGCCTAGAGGCAGGAGGGGAGGCCCTAGACCCTAATCCAAATGAGTTGACAGATTTCGATGATCCCTCCTTGAAGGCATCACCCTCCATGTAGAATGCGGGGAGTGGGCATGAGAATGGGGAAGGAGAGGGAACTAGGATCGATATGTAAATGGAGTAATATATGTATTATATATAGTGTACATATACATATGTATACATATATATGTTTATATATATGCATGTGTGTGTGTGTGTGTGTGTGTGTGTGTGGTTTCTCAGACCCTTTACCATCTGTTTATAGTAGGGCTACTAATTTTCTTGAGTTAAGCTTGTATACTACTTATTAGCTGAAGGAGGTTTCAGTTGCAGGAGTTCAGTGGTAGAGATTTGGGGGTCACATATAAACTGTCATATCATCTGTAAATAGTGACAGTTCAGCATCCTCCTTTCCAATTTGTAACCCCTTGATCTCCTTTGGTTGTCTTATTGCTCTAGCTAGGACTTCACCTATAGTATTGAAGAGAAAGGTAGACAATGGGCAGCCTCATCTTGTTTCTGATTTTAGAGGAATGGCTTTAAACTTCTCTCTATTCAGTTTGATGTGGGCTGTTGGTTTACTGTATATTGCTTATTATTATGTTTAGGTATGTTCCTGTTAATTCTGATCTCTCCAAGACCTCTATCATGAAAGTGTGTTGGATTTTGTCAAATGCCGTTTCAGCATCTCTTGAGATGATCATGCGTTTTTTTTTCTTTGTTTGTTTTTATGGTGGATCACCGTTATAGATTTTCATATGCTGAACCATCTGCACATCACTGGGATGAAGCCTACTTGGTCATGGTGGTTGATTTCTCTGATATGTTCTTGGATTCAATTTGTTAGTATTTAATTAAATATTTTTACATCAATGTTCATGAGGGATATTGGTCTGTATTTCTCTTTCTTGGTTGTGTCTTGTGTGATTTGGGTACCAAAGAAATTGTAGAACAATTTGGGGAGTATTGGTATTATCTCTTCTTTTAATTCAAGGGAGAATTCTGCACTGAAGCTATATGGCCCTGGTTTTTTTTTTTTTTTTTTTTTTTTTTTTTTTTTTTTCCTGGGAGGCTTTTGACGAATGCTTCTATTTCATAAAGGGTTATAGGTCTACTTAAATTGCTTATCTGTTCTTGATTTAGTTTTGCTAAGGGGTAGCTGTTCAGAAATTTGTCCATTTCCTTTGAAGTTTCCAATTTTGTGAAGTACAGGTTTTCAAAATATTACCTGACAATTCTCTGGATTTCCTCAGTGTCCATTGTTTTGTCTCCCTTTTCATTTCTGATTTCGTTGATTTGCATGTTCTCTCTTTGCTTTTTCTTTAGTTTGGATAAAGGTTTGTCTATCTTGTTGATTTTCTAGAAAACCAACTCTTTGTTACATTCATTCTTTGTATTGGATTTGTAGTTTCTCCTTCATCAATATCAGCCTTCATATTGATTATTTCTTGGCATCTCCTCCTCCAGGGTGAGTTTACTTCCTTTCTTCATAGAGCTTTTATTTGTGCTGTTGATTATCTAATAAGACTATCCTCCGTTTTCTTCATATAGGCACTGAGTGCAATGAATTTTCCATGTAGCTCTTCTTTCATGGTTTCCCATAAGTTAGGGTATGTTGTGTCTTCATTCTCGTTGTATTCTAGGAAAGTTTTAATTTCTTTTTTTTCTTCCTTGATCCAGAAGTGGTACAATTGTTCATTGTTCAGTTCCATGAATATGTACGGTTTCTGCAATTTGTGTTGTTGTTGAACTCCAACTTTAAAGCATGGTGGAGTGTAAGATACAGGGGGCTATTCCAATTTTTTTTTATATCTGTTGAGGTTAGTTATGTTGTATAGTAGGTGTTCCGTTTTAGACAAGGTTCCATGTGGAGCTGAGCAAAAGGAATATCCTTTTGTAATTGGATGGAATATTCTAGAGTGTCTGTTAAACCCAATTGGGATATAACATGATAGGTCATTTCTGTGTCAAGTTTAAGCCTGATGGTCCTATCTAGTGGTGAGAATGGGGTGGTGAGGCTTACCACTATGAGTGCATGAAGTTTTATGTGAGCTTTGAGTTTTAGCATTGTTCCTTTTATAAATGTGGTGCCTTTGTATTTGTAGCATTGATGTTCAGATTTCAAACTATGTACTGCTGGATTTCGCCTGTGATGGATATGAAATTACCTTCTTCATCTCTTTTGATTGGTTTTGAAGTCTAGCTTTTTAGATATTAGGATAGCCATACCTGCTTGCTTCTTGGAACCATTTGATTAGAAGATCTTTTACTAACCCTTTACCCTGAGATAATGTCTGTCTTTGAAGCTTAGATGTGTTTCTTGCATGCAGCAAAAGGATGGATTCAGCCCTCCTATCCATTCTCCATTCTGTTCTGTTAGCCTGTGTCTTTTTATAGGAAGTTAAGACAATATTGAGGGAAAGGACCATTGATTGTTAATTCTTGTTTTAGATTTGTTGTTGGAGGTGGTATTGTGACTACACTTGCCCCACTTTTTCTTTTGGGTTCCGGTGAAGTGGGATTATTAACTGCCTACGTACTTGTGAGTTTAGTTGCCTTCCTTAATTTGGAGTTTTCCTTCCAGAACTTTCTGCAGGGCTGGATTTGTGGATATATACTGTGAAAATCTGGCTTTGTCATTGAATATCTTGTTTTCTCTGTGTATAGTGATTGAGAGATTATTCTGGGCATAGTAGCCTCAGCTGGCATCCATGGACTCTTAGTATTTTAGAACGTCTATCCAGGACCTTCTCGCCTTCAGGGTTTCCATGGACAATTCAGGTGTAATTTTGATAGGTTTGCCTTTTCATGCTACCTGGCCCTTTTCCTTCACTGATCTCAATATACTTTCTTTATTCTGTATGTTAGGTGTTTTGATTATTATGTGGTGAGGGAACTTTTGTTTTCCTTTTTTTTTTTTTTTTCATCCAGTTTATTTGGTGTTTGATATGCTTCTTGTACTTTCGTAAGCATGTCCTTCTTCAGATTGGGAAAGTTTTCTACAATGATTTTGTTTTGTATGTTTTCTGCATCATTGAGTTGGGCTCTTTGTCTTCTTTTAAGTCTCTTATTGTTAGGTTTGGCCTTTTCATGCTGTCCCACATTTCCCTTGATGTTTGTGTTTAGGATTTGTTGGATTTAAGATTTTCTCAGGTCAATGTATCACCTTCCCTAGTTGATCTTCAGCGCCTGATCTTCAGCATCTGTTCTTCTTGATCATTTACCCAGTTTTTCCTTTTCCAGTATTCCCTCAGTTTGTGTTTTCCTTATTGTCTCTCTTTCAGTTTTCAGGTCTTGAACTTCTATTCAGGCCTTTCCTTGCACACACAACACACACACACACACATCTTACCACAAACACATCACACATACACACATTTCACATATGTACACACACCACACACATCTAACACACACACACACACACAACCACATCACACACATACCAAATAGGTACACACACACACCCCAGAGTCATTCACACACACACACACACACACACACACACACACACACACACAGGCATACACCCACAAATATGTAAACAGTAATAAATACCGATCTTATCTTCAGGCGTTTCCTCATGAGGCAGTAGGAGTGTCCTGAGCCCTGCCTCTGAAAATGCTAAAGGAAACTGCAGGTGGAAGGTAGAGTAGGGGAGAGGTTTAGGAAGATAAGGATGGTAACAGTGAAGCCCAGTACAAAGCCTGGGCAGACAACAACAGGATCCTCACACAAGCTGTGATTTTAGATGAGTGGCTTGTTAGGTTCCACAGGGCAGGCGCTGTCATTTTCAGTACTGAGCCAGCCACCTTCAGGACTCCAGGGACAGACAGACCCAGCTAGACTTGGGAGGGATGTTTAGTACAAATTGTGTTATGTGCAATAAGGCACCTGCATGCACACATATGTTCAATTTATAATTCCAGAGTTTAGGGAAGCCTCTGTTTAATCTGGACTCGCCATGTGCGTGGTAGGGAGGCTGTGTTTAAATGGGTGTGTCACACAAGTCCTGCTCTATCCTGTCAGTGCTCTCAGTGCTATGGGAACACAGGATTATGGTGGAGTGGTTGAGCATTCCTGTGTGTGGTTCAGATAAAATGGACCAGGACTCTATATATTCCTTAAGCAAAAGTGTTCTTTCCATGCTAAGACTAGGGGAGTTACAGGATGCACATGTCTACATAAAGAAGCCATGCAGTTGTTAGGCTGTGACAGGAGAATTCTTCATGTGAGATAGTAATAGACGCTTCTCACCTGCCCTAGGCTTCACAGCTACTCTCCCACTGGAGTAGGACAGGCTTCCTGGAAAGGGGACCAGAGTCACTGAGTTAGCACTGAAATGATTACAGTTTGGTGAGCTGAGGATTTCCATTTTAATGGAGGTCATGTGACCCTCGATGTGCAAATGCATTGATTCTGGTTCCTTTTGGAATGAATTGAACATGTACCGGTCTGTGTTTATGATTATTTGCTAGATCTTGCACAGGGCATGGATCCTGAATTCTATGTAGGTGACAAAACATTCTGACTCAAGCAGAGGAACCTGTGTGCACACTGTGAACATGGACTCCATGCTCAACTGTGTGCTAGGAGCTGATGTGCTGAACACAATGGACCCTCCTGACCAGTGGCTGAAAACTTTCCAAGAACAATTTGTGTGTGTGTGTGTTTGTTTGTGTGTGTGTGTGTGTGTGTGTGTGTGTGTGTGTGTGTGACCTATGTGTTCATTTTTGTGTGTAGCCATTCATGGATCCATATGTCCACCTATGATTCTCTTCTCTTTGGCCTTCCACCTTGTTTGTTGATACAGTCTGTCACCGATTCTAGAGCGCACCAGTTCTCCTGGACTCCTTGCTGAGAATGGCAGGAGTGGGGATTCCCACTGTGTGCTGGTGCAGCTGACACTGTATGTGGGTGCTGAGACAAGGATGCAGGCCCTCATTGTTGTCTGACAAGGACTCTGCTGACTGAAGCATCTCCCAAACAGAGCTCCCTAATCACCCTTTCTCAATCCCAATGTTCACCAGGAATTTTCCTCTCTGTCATTCTCATGAGCTGTGCATTCCTTGGAATGTGGAATTCCATATGCAGTTCCCCAGGGCAGTAGAAAAGTGGTGCATGTATGTCTGTGTCAGTGTAAATTTGGCTTGTTCTTTGACCAAATGATGACAACCAAAGATGAACAACACTAAGGAATTTCCTGCCTGTGCGTCAAAACTATAATCAAAAGACTAGGGGTTTAACCATGAGGAGTCAATATGTTCCTAACATCCTCATTCCTACCAGGAACTGTCTCTTTTGAGGCTCGGGGGGGGGGGGCTCTGAGCTTTGGGATTGCAGGTGACCATAAGGTCCATGGGGAAGTCTCATCCTATGATAATATTTCTCGGGCTTTTGAATTTCTCAGTGTGTTTGTGACCTATTAGGGACACAAGCTACACTCTGTAATTTGAGAGCATTCATAGTGATCACAAGTCCAGAGGAGGTCCCTTCTTCTATGTCTTGTCACCAGATTGTGATGTGGGCTAACCCTTGTGTATGATGTGAATATGTATTCCTCTCGTTGGTTGGAGGATAAAGCAGATTTGACATATATCCTCACATGATAAGGCTAGGTGGGAAGCGCAAAAATAGATACAGGAAGAAAGAAGGGCAGAGTAATGAGAGACCCAAGCCAACCACCAGTGAAAGGAGATGAGAGCCCTGTGATCACTTGACCCTAAGCACAGCAGACCTTCCTAGCTCATTCTTTTATTATTAATTTATTTTATTTTATATAACAAAGTCCAATTAAATGAAAAAAACATTTATACACAATATTTGGGAATTTGGGGCTTGTTTTTTCCAATCTCCTTCCTGCTGGTAAGGGGCGCTGTCTTGGGGTATTCGAAGAAGATTCGGAAATCCTGGCTGTAGTCTGTAAGGCTGCTTTGGCCAGCTGTTTTGAATGTAGTATCACCTTGTATTCTTTTTCAGGCGGTCTGGCGTGATCAAACCACATCAGTCTGGAAGGAATCCACATCTTTTCATTTTCTGTGGAAACATAAATAGAAATCCTTTTCTCCAGTAACTTGTCCTTCAACTTAAATTTTGGAGTCAAAGCATTTTTTAAAATTAATTTATTATTTTACATGTCGATCCCAGTTCCCTCTCCCCCCTCCCTCCCTTCTTCCCTCCTTTTACCCTCTCTGCCCTCTCACATGCACTCTAACCACCCTCCCCTCCCATCCCCCCACCCCAATTCCATATGTAGGGGAATGCCATCCAGTTGTGGTCATGTAGATCTGACAAGTCATGTGAAGTAGAGACTAGGGCTTCTCTCCTGTCTCTAGACTAACCCAGTTATCCCTCCATAGGGGATATGTTAGCAAAGTCCTTTTGTGCACCAGGGATACATCCTGGCTCCACAGGGGGCTATTCCAATTTTTTTTTATATCTGTTGAGGTTAGTTATGTTGTATAGTAGGTGGTCCGTTTTAGACAAGGTTCCATGTGGAGCTGAGCAAAAGGAATATCCTTTTGTAATTGGATGGAATATTCTAGAGTGTCTGTTAAACCCAATTGGGATATAACATGATAGGTCATTTCTGTGTCAAGTTTAAGCCTGATGGTCCTATCTAGTGGTGAGAATGTGGTGGTGAGGCTTACCACTATGAGTGCATGAAGTTTTATGTGAGCTTTGAGTTTTAGCATTGTTCCTTTTTATAAATGTGGTGCCTTTGTATTTGTAGCATTGATGTTCAGATTTCAAACTATGTACTGCTGGATTTCGCCTGTGATGGATATGAAATTACCTTCTTCATCTCTTTTGATTGGTTTTGAAGTCTAGCTTTTTAGATATTAGGATAGCCATACCTGCTTGCTTCTTGGAACCATTTGATTAGAAGATCTTTTACTAACCCTTTACCCTGAGATAATGTCTGTCTTTGAAGCTTAGATGTGTTTCTTGCATGCAGCAAAAGGATGGATTCAGCCCTCCTATCCATTCTCCATTCTGTTCTGTTAGCCTGTGTCTTTTTATAGGAAGTTAAGACAATATTGAGGGAAAGGACCATTGATTGTTAATTCTTGTTTTAGATTTGTTGTTGGAGGTGGTATTGTGACTACACTTGCCCCACTTTTTTCTTTTGGGTTCCGGTGAAGTGGGATTATTAACTGCCTATGTACTTGTGAGTTTAGTTGCCTTCCTTAATTTGGAGTTTTCCTTCCAGAACTTTCTGCAGGGCTGGATTTGTGGATATATACTGTGAAAATCTGGCTTTGTCATTGAATATCTTGTTTTCTCTGTGTATAGTGATTGAGAGATTATTCTGGGCATAGTAGCCTCAGCTGGCATCCATGGACTCTTAGTATTTTAGAACGTCTATCCAGGACCTTCTCGCCTTCAGGGTTTCCATGGACAATTCAGGTGTAATTTTGATAGGTTTGCCTTTTCATGCTACCTGGCCCTTTTCCTTCACTGATCTCAATATACTTTCTTTATTCTGTATGTTAGGTGTTTTGATTATTATGTGGTGAGGGAACTTTTGTTTTCCTTTTTTTTTTTCATCCAGTTTATTTGGTGTTTGATATGCTTCTTGTACTTTCATAAGCATGTCCTTCTTCAGATTGGGAAAGATTTCTACAATGATTTTGTTTTGTATGTTTTCTGCATCATTGAGTTGGGCTCTTTGTCTTCTTTTAAGTCTCTTATTGTTAGGTTTGGCCTTTTCATGCTGTCCCACATTTCCTTGATGTTTGTGTTTAGGATTTGTTGGATTTAAGATTTTCTCAGGTCAATGTATCACCTTCCCTAGTTGATCTTCAGCGCCTGATCTTCAGCATCTGTTCTTCTTGATCATTTACCCAGTTTTTCCTTTTCCAGTATTCCCTCAGTTTGTGTTTTCCTTATTGTCTCTCTTTCAGTTTTCAGGTCTTGAACTTCTATTCAGGCCTTTCCCTTGCACACACAACACACACACACACACACATCTTACCACAAACACATCACACATACACACATTTCACATATGTACACACACCACACACATCTAACACACACACACACACAACCACATCACACACATACCAAATAGGTACACACACACACCCCACAGTCATTCACACACACACACACAAACAAACACACACACACAGGCATACACCCACAAATATGTAAACAGTAATAAATACCGATCTTATCTTCAGGCGTTTCCTCATGAGGCAGTAGGAGTGTCCTGAGCCCTGCCTCTGAAAATGCTAAAGGAAACTGCAGGTGGAAGGTAGAGTAGGGGAGAGGTTTAGGAAGATAAGGATGGTAACAGTGAAGCCCAGTACAAAGCCTGGGCAGACAACAACAGGATCCTCACACAAGCTGTGATTTTAGATGAGTGGCTTGTTAGGTTCCACAGGGCAGGCGCTGTCATTTTCAGTACTGAGCCAGCCACCTTCAGGACTCCAGGGACAGACAGACCCAGCTAGACTTGGGAGGGATGTTTAGTACAAATTGTGTTATGTGCAATAAGGCACCTGCATGCACACATATGTTCAATTTATAATTCCAGAGTTTAGGGAAGCCTCTGTTTAATCTGGACTCGCCATGTGCGTGGTAGGGAGGCTGTGTTTAAATGGGTGTGTCACACAAGTCCTGCTCTATCCTGTCAGTGCTCTCAGTGCTATGGGAACACAGGATTATGGTGGAGTGGTTGAGCATTCCTGTGTGTGGTTCAGATAAAATGGACCAGGACTCTATATATTCCTTAAGCAAAAGTGTTCTTTCCATGCTAAGACTAGGGGAGTTACAGGATGCACATGTCTACATAAAGAAGCCATGCAGTTGTTAGGCTGTGACAGGAGAATTCTTCATGTGAGATAGTAATAGACGCTTCTCACCTGCCCTAGGCTTCACAGCTACTCTCCCACTGGAGTAGGACAGGCTTCCTGGAAAGGGGACCAGAGTCACTGAGTTAGCACTGAAATGATTACAGTTTGGTGAGCTGAGGATTTCCATTTTAATGGAGGTCATGTGACCCTCGATGTGCAAATGCATCGATTCTGGTTCCTTTTGGAATGAATTGAACATGTACCGGTCTGTGTTTATGATTATTTGCTAGATCTTGCACAGGGCATGGATCCTGAATTCTATGTAGGTGACAAAACATTCTGACTCAAGCAGAGGAACCTGTGTGCACACTGTGAACATGGACTCCATGGTCAACTGTGTGCTAGGAGCTGATGTGCTGAACACAATGGACCTCCTGACCAGTGGCTGAAAACTTTCCAAGAACAATTTGTGTGTGTGTGTGTGTTTGTGTGTGTGTGTGTGTGTGTGTGTGTGTGTGTGTGTGTGTGTGACCTATGTGTTCATTTTTGTGTGTAGCCATTCATGGATCCATATGTCCACCTATGATTCTCTTCTCTTTGGCCTTCCACCTTGGTTGTTGATGCAGTCTGTCACCGATTCTAGAGCGCACCAGTTCTCCTGGACTCCTTGCTGAGAATGGCAGGAGTGGGGATCCCACTGTGTGCTGGTGCAGCTGACACTGTATGTGGGTGCTGAGACAAGGATGCAGGCCCTCATTGTTGTCTGACAAGGACTCTGCTGACTGAAGCATCTCCCAAACAGAGCTCCCTAATCACCCTTTCCCCTTCCCAATGTTCACCAGGAATGTTCCGTTCCTCTCTTTCTTCTCATGAGCTGGTTGTTCCTCAGAATGTAAACGTTCATATACAATTCCCCACAGCAGAGGGTTAAGGGGTGCCTGTCTGTCTGTGTCAATGCGACTTTGGCCTGTTCTATGTCCAAAAGATGACAACCAAAAATGTACAACACTAAGGATTTTCCTGCCTGTTGGTAATAACTGTCATCAAAACGATACAGGTTTAACCATGTTGAGTCACCATGGTTACTGGCCTCCCTCATTCTTTCCAGGAACTGTCTCTGAAGGTCAGAGGGTTTTCTGAGCTTTGGGAATTGCTGGTGAACATGGGGTCCATTGGGAAGACTCATCCTATGATATTATTTCCCTGGTTTCTGACTTTCTCACTGTGTCTGTGAGCTATTAGTAACCCAAACTACACTCCGTAAGTTGAGAGCATTCACAGTGATCCCAAGTCCAGAGGAAATTGCTTCTTCTGTGTATTGACACCAGATTGTGCTGTAGGCAAACCCTTTGTTATGCTGTGAATAGGTATCTCTCTCATTGGTTGAGGATAAAGCTGATTTGGCCTGAATCAGGAAACCCAAACAGAGATACAGCGATAAAGAAGGACAGAGTAGTGATATAACCAAGCCTGCCACCCGAGAAACAATATGAGAGCCCTGTGATCACGGGACGGTAAGCACAACAGGCCTTACTATCTCATTCCTCTACTACTTATGTCAATGCCTTCCAGAAACATTGGATATCCCTGTGTCCATGCTGCAGACTTGATATGTCTGTGGGATTCACACTCAGCTGCCTAAAAGACATACATGTCCTGACCAAAGAGCTGCTGTCAGTATCAATGCCACAGCTTCATGGTGGGAATACTACAGGGAGTCCATGCTACTGTGAAGAGAAAAGAAGATTAGAGAATCCCGACTGAGAGGTGGTGCTGCGATATTTCAATTCTCTTGGGAGTAGATATCCTAGGTTTCTTGCAAGTGCAAGACTTCGGGCGGGATGAAAATCAAGCAAACATTTAATAAAATAAAGGAATTACATGTCAGGCCTGGGAAGTCTTGTTCCAACTATGGAGAGTGTCACGCTGCTACAGGTCCATAGTTAGTCCTGATGTGTCAACATCAAGCCGAAGAGACCCATAGGGTCCACAGTACTGAGTCTGTGGGAAAGGCTCCCACATAAAATTAAACGCTGCCATTCTGTGGCGGTCACACAGGCAGGTGGCAAGGGTTCACCTTTTTTTTCTTCTCTGATTCCAGCCACACACAGGCTTTTTCAGCAGACTCACCTGGGAAAACAAAAAGTAAATCGAATCAACAGTTACGCAGGGAGCCTGCCACTTGGATGCTGGTGGACACAGACACAATTATTGCTGGTTAAGGTACAGATTCCACACATGAGAACAATCATTTTGAAAGATGAAACCTTCATCCATGTTTTCTCCCATTCACTTTTCTTCAAGCCTTCCACATTGTTTGTATTTGTATTTTGAGCTAATACCCTCATGTTTGCAGATCAATGACTGGGTGGGGTGAGTTATTCCTGCTACGAGGAAGTTGGCAGCTAGATTGTCATCTCATGACATCTCTCAGGAGCCTAATGGAGTCAACAAAACAAAGGGGTCTTGGACCCTGTGTTGTGGTCAATCCCCCTGTTGCATGTCTGTAAATGAAGCATGAAAAGCTTGTGGTTGAATATGTTCCCTGCATTATGGAGATTTTAGAATGCATGAGAGCCTGCAAACTAAGGAAGACAAAGGATATCATCAATTTCCTGCAATGTTGAGCAGTCTGGGGAATCAGGAAGTTTGACAAACCATAAATATTTTTGCTTGATATGTGTTAAGATGACCAGTGAGGATTTGTTAACAGAAAGGGTCAGAGAAGTGACCACATGCATTCCCTAAAAAAAGATCCCCCAGGGAAGGTGAGTCTTGATATCTTTGGGGCTTTAAAAGGACTTGGCCTGGGTCATTGGATGGGTGCCACAATGGATTCTATAACTTTGTCTGTCAGGGACACATTCGTCTCACATTGTGCGGGGCTAGACAGCTTTTGCTTTGAGGACAGGTGGCCAGACATGTCACCCATGTTCTCTGCTTCTGTGACCTAAATTCTCTGGCCACACACCCATTCAACTTCACCATGACAGGAACTACATCATATTGTAACAGTCACACACAGTTTTCCATTTTTCCTACTTCTTAAGGCCTCATGAGCAAAGCTGTGAAAATCATTCAGTGCTTGTATAGAAGCCTTTCACAAGCCAAGAGGCTGAGTGACAGCACACCCCCTAAACTCCATGGTTGCCTTAGTTGATCCAAACTTACACTCCCATCGACTACTCTGTCTATGATAGTCCAGGACAGGAAGACACTAGCGCTGAGTGTCTCACCAGTTTGAACAAGTTGCTACAGAGGCTGTGGCACGGATTGCTCCTCCATTGTCACAAATGGCAGACACTGATGGTTTTGTGTGTTCTGTCTCCCAATGAAAATGTGGGGTGTACCTGCTATTTGATCTTCTTCCAAACATAGTCTCATGATCTAGCCCATTCTGACCTTGTGAGGTGGTTAGGATCATCCAATTGGTTAGAGAGAGCCAAACAGGGCTCTTCTCGTTGAGGTGCTCCATGAAAGAAGCTTCTTTGGGGATAAAAGTGGAGTGCATGAGTTGATTAAATCTTCCAGAGATGATCATGGAGGATCAGGTCTGTATCTCTGGAACACCTGCATGGTAAGAAAGACTGTGGTGTTATGTACTCTCTGAAAATGAAAGAATAACAGAGGGGTGGGGACATCAACTCTCAGTTCCCACCCAGTGCAATGCTACCCTAAGAGTTTCTTCTTTTCAAAGCTCCAGGTTAATATTGGGTGTTAGTTTGCATCAGAATGGCCCCCATCGATGAACATGATTGGATACTTATTCCCAGTAGGTGAGATTGTTTCGAAAGAAAGAGGAGGACAGTAGAGGGTCCCAGAGCATTAGGGATTCAAAAGACAAACCCATCCGCTTGATGTCTGTGTGTCTTGCTTGAGACTTGGAGGTACGCTATCTGCTCCAGCTCCAATGACATGCCGCCTGTTGTTAGATTACATAACGATGGTCATGTACTGTCACCCTCTGCAACTGAGGACCTCCTAAGGACCATGCTTTCTCTCCTAAGTTGCCTTGGTCAGAGTGCTTTGTCATGGAAATAGATTATAAACAGAGCAGGAGTGGCGCATTCAGTAAATGAATGCCAGAAAAGGAAGTATTTTGTGTGTGTGTCTGCACCAAGTTTCTATGTCACACATCCTAGGGCATCTGGGAAATGTTTCAAGCCCTCCTTACTGAGACAGCTGGCCCACTGCACCATCAATGCTAGTAGAGCCACACAGTGTAGACTGCCCCAGAGAGTTGTGGATGCAAGGTGCCCAGAGCTGTGGCCACAGAAGTGGATTGCAATTTGCTAAACTAACACAAAGTTCGTAGTCCTGAAGATGATTGCCAGCATTCTCAGCAGAGGAAGGAAAGCCAAACTTCACTGGTGAATAATGTCAAGACCAGGCATCAGAAACTCACCTTCCACTCAAAGAAACACTGCATGCTCAAACTGCTTCATCTAAACCAGTGGTTCTCAACCTGGGGGGGGGTTCTCAACCTCTTTGTGGGTCAAATGACCATTTCACAGGGTCATATCACACCAGCAGAAAACAGAGATATTTACATTATTGTTCAAAACAGTTGCAAAATTACTCATGAAGTACCAACAAAAATAATTGTATGGATGGGGGTCCCCACATCATGAGAAACTGAATTAAAGTGTAACAGCATGGGGAAGGTTGAGACCCACTGATCTAAATTATGCCCTCAGAACAGACTCTGGATTCCCTGTCATCTGGGCAGTCCCCACTGAATCAGAGATCTGACCATAGCCTGCATGGTGACCATGAGGACTCTGCAGACACCTCACTCAGCAAGATGCACACTGTGTCACTCACTGACAACTAGTACCTCTGTGGCAATATAGGTTTTCTCCTAATCGAGACCCTGAATGTGGGCATTGGACACCAAGTTTACAAGGATGATGGTCTTGTCTGGAGTGATGTTCTACAGGCCTTTCAAGCCCTACTTACCATTTATAGTTCATATAAAAAAAAAAAAAAAAACAAAATCAAAAAGCCTGTAATTTTAGTCACTTGACAGGACAGAATCACTCACTGTGATAAAAATATTACACCAGTTTCTGGAACTCTGGGACAGCGGCAGATTGCTATGGGTGCCTGGTGGAAGGAGTCTGTAAAAAAAGAATATCGGTGTTAGTTACCTGACCAGCCCAAGATGGTTAGAGCAGAAAGAGGTCCTGAGAAGGGTTTGCCTTGACCTCCCTGTGATGGCATTGTTTTCTGCTCCTGGGAATCCACTCCCTACACCCCCCAACTCTCTTCCACATGGTGTTTGTTCCAGCCCCTGATTGTCCAAGGTCCCAGCCTCTCTCCTACATGCTCATCCCTTTCATATAACTGCCCGACTGGAACTGGAACTTCCTATGGGCAGATTCTCCTCCCTTTTAACCATCTTTATGCCCTTTCCTCCTCTCTCTTTCTTTTCTTTTGACAGGGCGCACATGCCCCTCTCTACCTCTCTGCCCCTCTCCCTGGGCCTCCTTACCTCATGGGCTTACACAGTATATGGACTTGATTATATCTGGTCATTGAGAAACATAATGAATAGGGGAGGTGCCTGAAGACCTCAAGTCGTGCAGAATACAAAGTTGTATAAGGTGGCTGCAGAAGCTGGAGGGCTGGCTCTTTCAAACAGGCTGGCAGTGTGGCTGATATCTGTCCAGCCATAGTGCTGGGTCAACTATGAGTTTAAGCTGTAGGAGCTAACAGTTCCCACTTCAGAGAGAAGAGGGGTAGAGAGCTTGTGCCCAGGTTGCTGGAGGTGTGTGTGATAGTGAACTTCATAGTTGGGGTACACAGTCTGTCGGGTTCTGGCCTGGCTCCCCCTATGTGGCTTGGTAGGCCACACCAGGCCGAACTGAGTCCCATGGTTTATGAACCATGGACCCAGGCCTGTTCTTCAGACCTTGAAAGAGACACAAGCAAAGGACCCTGTTAGTGACTGTGACATCAGCAGGACTTAACACAAAGCTACACTACTGCCGCATACCTCTCCACAAGATTACACACCGCCTAACCTGTTCCGAGTCCCCAATCCCCACTGTCTTCTTTCCTTAGCATCCTTTGCTTGTCTCTGCTTCAGTCTCAACTTCCCCATGATCCACATACAGGAATACAGAGGGAAAGCTACTTCTGTGCCTACAGACATCTAAGGGTTCATGTCCTATACATGATCACACAATATCAATGGCCAAGGGCCTTGTAATTCAAAGATGAAAACCAAAAGGGGAAGCCATTCACCATGCCTACCCTGTTTCCTGGAACTCTGTTTCCCATGCCTTGCTGTCCCTTACCTGGGGACTGTGTCTTCTGTCTTTGGGGTGAGGAGGCAAGTGCATAAATTTATAAACAGGTGCCTAATCCTCCTCCTCACCCCTTTCCAGCCCCTTCTGTGCATCTTCTTGGAGGCTGTGGCTTCTTCCTGGGGCTGGTCCTTGCTAGAGATCGGTGCTGAATCTTCAACTGTTATTTTGTCGATATTTTCAAATTCATCGTTCACTCTCAGGGGAGAGTCCAGGGTGTCGATAGTGTCATGGATTCGTTCACTGCGCTGTGGACCAGTTTCCTTCAGGTCTGTAGAAGTGCTGATGCCAGCAGTGACGTCAGCATCATTCTGGGTTTCTGGCGTCCCTGTGCTTCTACTGGCGTCCCAGAAGCACAGCCCTTCCAGGGATGAGAGACTGAGCATGTTGGCGCTGCCCATCTCCTCACTCTCAGTCTCGACAGCATCATGGGCAGCTGAGTTATGAGAAGTGGTATCCACTAGGCAGGAGAGGGTCTCCTCAGATGAAGTAGTACTCTCTGTGTCCTCTGTATTTTTATTGATGTTATAGGAGTGCACAGGAGAAAGTGGTGAGTTAGAACTCAAAAGCCAGCTGATACTGAGCAGCTCGTATAAACCTGGAGAGCTGGACCTAGAGGAGATTTTGCTTTTTCTCACTTCATTCAACTCTTGCCCTTGGTTGTCTTCCGATGTGAGGAATGTGGGCAAAGCTGTTTTACTCTGTGCCTTCCTTAGGGACAAAAGGAAGGTGGGATGACCTGCAGAAGGGCTCTTGGGACCCTGCCAGATAGCACCGTGGACGTTAGCGCCTTTTCTCCTGTTGAACATACTGGTTTTTGCTAGGGCATCATTAAGCCTACTTGTTGCTTTGAGTTCCAGGGTTTCTTCAGCCATGGGGTCTAAGCAACACACAGTATCT
Source organism: Phodopus roborovskii (assembly GCF_943737965.1). NCBI lineage: Eukaryota > Metazoa > Chordata > Mammalia > Rodentia > Cricetidae > Phodopus > Phodopus roborovskii. The sequence goes on along the minus strand of NW_026126803.1, from coordinate 172,328 downwards.
ACAATGGTAGAGATGGATGGCCTGGATCTACTTTCTCTGGATAGTGCTAGGAAATCTTCATCACAGAGATTCATGTACGGAAATACTTCCTCCATGTCCCCCACTGGGACAGGTGGGGGATTCGACCACCACAAGGTGCTACAAGTAAAAAGACAAAAGCAGATAGGTTCATGTCTGTCAATTTCACTTCATAAAAAACGTACCTACCTCAATATCCTAATGATAATCTTTGGGTCAGAGGTTGAAAAAAAATAGGTGACAGTCTCAACCCTAAAGCAATTATGTGGATGCATAAGAAAGAACAGAGATGAAATAAGTGGTCATTTAGAGGTTGAAAGGAAGGCCGATGAAACAAAAATCAAATCAAAGATTTGGTGACATGTCAAGATGAAGTCTGCAAAACTCTTGCCCAGAGAGAAGATACAAATTATGGAAATGTGAGACAAGACATACAGTGTGGAAGAAAGACAAGTATGATCTAGGGCACCTTGCTTGTGGTGTGTATGATGTGAATTGTCTCTCTATTTTATGACGAACATTGATGGCATAATATTAAACCCAGGTACCATTTGCTGCCTTCCTGCTTCTATACCCTAGGTGTGGTGATCAATTCTGGATGTTTCAAAACATGCAAAGGAATCCATTTAGGGATAAGAAGGAATGAGTACAGATTACATGATGTATCTTAGTTCCAGTTCTTACAGTAAAGATCAGTTCTCCTCAAGAAGCAACACCAGACACAAGGAAAGCTACCTCCAAATTTAGTCTTAGATCATGCATTCCCAATGCTGAACCCTTAACTGCGCACACACACGCACACACACACACACACACACACACACACACACACACACACACACACACACAGTGACGCAGGCTAGGGTATTCTCCAATGTCTTTGATGAATTTCCACATGTGCATGTGTTATGAGATTCCATGGTACTTGATGGGAAGTTCAAAACACATGACACAGTTGATGCTTCATGTTCATAGTTCAACAGGGAATCCTAGAATAATTCCACGGGAATCTATTGGACAACAAGCATGGAAGAAGGTCCAGAGGGGGGACAGGCTCAGAAAAAAAAGAAAAAACCACCACATGGATTCCTGTCACTTTCTGAAGTAGAAATAAACATAGAGCTTGTGACTGTCATCCCAGGTCCAGATACATGGTGATCCTGACTAGAGCCATGGAGCAGCAGGTGGATCCTTAACTGAAACAGGGGCCTTTTGGACACACAAGGGGCAGCTGCACAGTCACAGAGCAGAGGAAAAGATCCCATGTCATTATGCATCTCCAGAAATGTTACAGGGGAATGCCTTATGTCACACAGTTAATGTTTAAAAGAAGAAAAGAAAATAAACCAAAGTAAAAAAAGGCAAAAAATTTTATACAGAACAATTAAGAGAAATGTATACATAATCAGAAATCCATGCCTCATCCAAAAGCACTGGGTTCATGCATATAAAGAAAAACAGCCTGAACCTAAAGAAATGCCTAGAGACCTACGAGACTGCCGCCAGCTAACAATTTGAGCAACCGTGGAAAGGCTACCATAAATGCCCTTCCCGGATAGTGAGATCAACAACTAACGTATTCATGGATGCCTCATCTAATAGCTGCTGGAAACAGAAGCAAAACCCATATCTAAACACTGAGTCAAACTAGAATCCAGATGCAGAGGGAGAGGACAAGACCAGGTTTCAGAAACACATAGAGACAGCGGACCTGAACAAGGAGGAGCTAACGGGCCCCCAGACAGATAGTTGGGAATCCAGCATGGGACTGACTCAGGCCCCCCTGAACATGGGTCTCAGCCAGAAGGACTGAGCAGTCTAAGGCACCTCAGACAGTAGAACCAGAATGTATTCCTGGTGCACAAAAGAATCTTGCAGACACATCCCCCATGGAGGGTTACTGCCTTAACCTAGAGACAGGAGAGAAGGCCTAGTCCCTACTTCAAATGACCTGACAGATCTACTTGATCCCACCTGGATGGCATTGCTGTCCTTTACCTGGGAACTGTGTCTTCTGTCTTTGGGGTGAGGAGGCAACGGCATAAATTTCTTAACAGGTGCCTAATCCTCCTCCTCACCCCTTTCCAGCCCCTTCTGTGCTTCTTCTTGGAGGGTGTGGCTTCTTCCTGGGGCTGGTCCTTGCTAGAGATCGGTGCTGAATCTTCAACTGTTATTTTGTCGATATTTTCAAATTCATTGTTCACTCTCAGGGGAGAGTCCAGAGTGTCGATAGTGTCATGGATTCGTTCACTGCGCTGTAGATCAGTTTCCTTCAGGTCTGTAGAAGTGCTGATGCCAGCAGTGACGTCAGCATCATCCTGGGATGAGAGACTGAGCATGTTGGCGCTGCCCATCTCCTCACTCTCAGTCTCGACAGCATCATGGGCAGCTGAGTTATGAGAAGTGGTTTCCACTTGGCAGGAGAGGGTCTCCTCAGATGAAGTAGTACTCTCTGTGTTCTCTGTATTTTTATTGATGTTATAGGAGCGCACAGGAGAAAGTGGTGAGTCAGAATTCCAAAGCCAGCTGGTATCGAGCAGCTCATATAAATCTGGAGAGCAGGACCTAGAGGAGATTTTGCTTTTTCTCACTTCTTTCAACTCTTGCCCTTGGTTGTCTTCTAATTTCAGGAATGTGGGTAAAGCTGGTTCACTCAGGGCCCTCCTTAGGGACAGAAGGAAGGTGGGATGACCTGCAGAAGGGCTCTTGGGACCCTGCCAGATAGCACCGAGGATGTTACTATCGCTTTTACTGCTGTTGAACATACTGATTTTTGCTAGGGCATCATTAAGCCAATTTGTTCCTTTGAGTTCCAGGGTTTTTTCAGCCATGGGGTCTAAGCAACACATAGTATCTACAATGGTAGAGATGGATGGCCTGGAACTACTTTCTCTGGATAGTGCTAGGAAATCTTCATCACAGAGATTCATGTACGGAAATACTTCCTCCACGTCCCCCACTGGGACAGGTGGGGGATGCGACCACCACAAGGTGCTACAAGTAAAAAGACAAAAGCAGATAGGTTTATGTCTCTCAATTTCACTTCATAAAAAACGTACCTACCTCAATATCCTAATGATAATCTTTAGGTAAGAGGTTGAAAAAAAAATAGGTGACAGTCTCAACCCTAAAGCAATTATGAGGATGCATAAGAAAGAACAGAGATGAAATAAGTGGTCACTTAGAGGTTGAAAGGAAGGCCGATGAAACAAAAATCAAATCAAAGATTTGGTGACATGTCAAGATGAAGTCTGCAAAACTCTTGCCCAGAGAGAAGATACAAATTATGGAAATGTGAGACAAGACATACAGTGTGGAAGAAAGACAAGTATGATCTAGGGCACCTTGCTTGTGGTGTGTATGATATGAATTGTCTCTAGAGAGGTGATAGTCATGACAGAAGGTAATTTCTTGAATCATAAAATAGACGAACATTGATGGCATATTATTAAACCCATGTACCATTTGCTGCCTACCTGCTTCTATACCCTAGGTGTGGTGATCAATTCTGGATGTTTCAAAACATTCAAAGGAATCCATTTTGGGATAAGAAGGAACGAGTAATATAATATCTGCTCATAGAACATCGTAGGCCTACAGATTACATGATGTACCTTAGTTCCAGTTCTAATGTAAAGATCAGTTCTCCTCAAGAAGCAACACCAGACACGAGGAAACCTTCCTCCAAATTTAGTCTTAGAACATGCATTCCCAATGCTGAACCCTTAACTGTGCACACACAGGCACACACACACACAAACACACACACACACACACACACAAACACACACACACACACACTGACACATGCTAGGGTTTTCTCCAGTGTCTTTGATGATTTTCCAAATGTGCATGTGTTATGAGATTCCATGGTACTTGATGGGAAGTTCAAAACACATGACACAGTTGATGCTTCATGTTCATGGTCAGTTCAACAGGGAATCTTAGAATAATTCCACGGGAATCTATTGGACAACAAGCATGGAACAAGGTTCAGAGCGGGGGACAGGCTCAGAAAAAAAAGAAAAAAAAAAAAACCAAATGGATTCCTGTCACTTTCTGAAGTAGAAATAAACATAGAGCTTGTGACTGTCATCCCAGGTCAAGATACATGGTGATCCTGACTAGAGCCATGGAGCAGCAGGTGGATCCTTAACTGAAACAGGGGCCTTTTGGACACACAAGGGGCAGCTGCACAGTCACAGAGCAGAGGAAAAGATCCCAGGTCAGTATGCATCTCCAGAAATGTTACAGGGGAATGCCTTATGTCACACAGTTAATGTTTAAAAGAAGAAAAAAAAATAAACCAAAGTAAAAAAAGGCAAAAATTTTATACAGAACAATTAAGAGAAATGTATACATAATCAGAAATCCATGCCTCATCCAAAAGCACTGGGTTCATGCATATAAAGAAAAACAGCCTGAACCTAAAGAAATGCCTAGAGACCTACGAGACTGCCGCCAGCTAACAATTTGAGCAAGGTGGATGAGTTAATATAAGGATTTTGAATTTGTTTCATTGGTCTACCTGTCTATATTTGTGCCAATACCAAGCTGTTCTCTGGACTATAGCTCTATAGCAGAGCTTGAAGTCGTGGCTGCTGATGCCTCCTGAAATTATTTTACAGGGTTTTCTGGGCTATCCTAGGTCTTTTCTTTTTCCATATAAAGTAGGGTATTTTCCTTTCAAGGTCAGTGAAGAGTTGTGCTCGTATTTTAATGGGGATTGCATTGAAACCATAGTTTGATTTTTGTAAGATAGCCATTTTTACTCTGTTTACCCTACCTATCCAAGATCATGGGAGATCCTTCAATTTTGGTATCTTACTTAATTTCTTTTTTTAAAGACAGAAATTTCTTGCTATATAGGTCTTTTGTTGTTATGTTAGCCTTACCCCAAGATATTTTTTTTTTTGTTTGTGACTATTGTAAATGGTGATGTTTGAGACAACCACAGATAGACACTGTGCTGAACTCCTGGATTACAGTTGCAGAGAAGGAAAAGTGATAAGACAAGGGATGAAGATAACTCTATAGAAACACACATGGACAGCTGACACAAACCAGGGGAAGCTCATGGACTGATAGCTGGGAAAGCAGCATTGTACCGAATCAGAACCCCTGTAAGTGGGTCTCAGTTACAATGCCTGGGCAGTATAATGGACCTCTGACAGTGGAACCAGGTCGTATCCCTGGTGCACAAAAGGACTTTGGAAGCACATTCCCCATGGAGGTATACTCCCTTAGCCTATAGGCAGGAGGGAGGACCTAGACCCTACACCAAATGAGTTGACAGATTTTGATCATCCCTCCTTGAAGGCATCACCCTCCATGTAGAATGCTTCTGCAAGGCAAAGGACATAGTCGACAAGACCAAATGGTAGCCCACAGACTGGGAAAAGATTTTCACCAATCCTATATCCGACAAAGGGCTGATCTCCAAAATATACAAAGAACTCAAGAAACTAGTCAACAAAACCCCAAATAACTTTATTTAAAAATGGGGTACAGAACTGAAGAAAGAATTCTCAATAGAGGAAATCAAAAAGCCGGAAAGACACTTAAAAAATGCTCCATATCCTTAGCTATCAGGGAAATGCAAATCAAAACAACTTTGAGATACCATCTTACTCCTGCCAGAATGGCTGAAATTAGAAACACCAATGATGACTCATGTTGGAGAGGATGTGAAGCAGTCACTTTTCTGTGGGTCCTGCATATCCAGTTTATATAGCATGAAGTCAAACACTCCAGAAAAGAGCAGTATCTTGTCCAAATGGCTAATCTTGCCATATTGGAAGGAAACTTCATAACAGGTTTCTTTGATGTCCATCTTCCTTTCTGACGCCGATGTTGTTGCCAGGAGCATTTATGTCTCACTGTCCAGAAAAACCTAAGCCTTTTTAAATGCCATACTCTGTAGGTCTTTGAAAGGTTTGAAGAATGCCCATTCATCTCAAATACATCTCTGTATATCTAGAAAACCTAACTAACTTAACTATAAGTTTTGAGTATTATAGGTAACTGTCTATAATCTGAACTAAATTATACATTACATTTCTAACTGTGCTATATAAACACAATACCTAAACAAGAGAAATATAGATATCTCAAAATTGACCTTAAATTGTATCAATGAATGAAAATCCTTTCCAAAACAAAGGATTCATATCTATGCCATAATCCCCTTTTTACCTTTATAAAGAATTGGCTGTGATCATTAGCCATTTATAACCAACCCCATTTAAAAGAAAACAAACAATTATAAACACTATTTGGGAATTTGGGTGTTGTTCTTTCCAAACTACTTCCTGCTGATAAAGGGCACTCTCATGGGAGATTCTAAGAAGATGTAGAAATACTTGCTGTAGTCTGTAAGACTGCTTTGTTCAGTTGTTTTGAATGTAGGATCACTTGGTACTCCGTTTTAGGGGGTCAGGCTTGCTCAAACCACAATTGTCTGGAAGGAATCCAAAGCTTTTCATTTTCTGTGGAAACAAAAATAGAAATTTTTAAAATATATAAATTGAATTAATCCAGCAGCATTTGTTTTAACAGTTGTTGTTATTTCCTTAGCAGTCAAACCATTTAAAGACAACAGAATAGTGTATAGTATGCACAGTTTTTCTGTGCTTTCCATCTTTATGTGGCTTTTTTATTACTCTGTTTCTGTTAGTTGTATTTTTTCATTTTTTGAGACAGGGTTTCTCTGTGTAACATTTATCTGTCTTGGAATTCACTCTGCATACCAGGTTTATTTTGCAAAAACAGAGATCTGCTTGCCTCTGTCTCCCGAGTGCTGGGATTAAAGGCTTGTGCCACCACACCCAACTCCTAGCTGTATTTTTAAAACCATTTTATTCCTTTTCTCTCCCACGCCTATATATATTTTAGAACACACTGTAAACCTTTACCGATTTTTTTTTAAATGTGAATCTGTCTTTACTGTTAATCTTTATCTTTTTCTGGACACGAGTCTTTTATCTAGTAAACAACAACATTGCTAAAATGAAAGTCATAGTGGTTTCTGCCGCGGTTTATCAAAGATGGTGGCAGCTATTTTACCCCGCCAGTACTGAGAGCTCTGCTCACTGCCTTGGTCTTTGCTGCCCGCCTCCCCCAGCAGCATGCTGCCGGCTTGGAGATGTACACACCAATAAATTGTTAGCAGAGTTTCTTAAAAGCCCTGCATTATCATTATTATTATTATTATTATTATTTTTTTTTTGCCACTTATGCTGAGTCAGAAAACTTCCCTTAGAGGAGCCCTGGAAATCTTTGCTTGTCTCATGCAAAACAGAGTCCAATCCCGAAAAATGCTGCTACCAAGAAACCTTGCTAGTCCCTGTTCTTTGGTTTCTAAAACTCTTTTCTAAGCTTTTGTTAAATTTTAAGATGAAGTTCTTATTAGCCATGTGGGCGCCATATGGAAGGAGTAAGGTTTTTTTTTTGTTTTGTTTTTTTTGCCCGCCACTGGTCTACTACTGCTGCCACGCCAGCCCCAATTAATGCACAGAGACTCTGTATTTGATATAATGCTGTTGGCCAGATACTAGTTTCTTATCAGCTAGCTTTGTCTTAATTATTAACCCATTTCTATGTATTTCCACGTGGTCTTCTCCATCCAGGGAGAAGCAGCTAGCTGGCGGTTCTGCTCTTTCTGGACTCTCCATCTTGACTCCTCCTTACTACTTCCTCTTTACTTCTTGTCTCCTAGTCCCTCCTCTCTTGCTTTCCTATTGGCCAACAGTGCTTTATTCATTAACCAATATGAGAAACTTATTTACAGAATGACATCTCCCATCAGACTTACATTCCCATTGACTCCGTGTCTATGATAGTTCAGGGTGGGAAGACACTAAGCACTGAGTGTCCCACCTGTTTGAACAAGTTGCTACAGAGCCTGTGGCATGGACTGCTTCATGGTCTTTTCCATTGTTACAAATTGCAGACACTGATGGTTTTGTGTGTTCTGTCTCCCAAAGAGAATTGTGGGATGTACCTGTAATTTGATCTTTTTCAAAACATACACTCATGATCTAGCCTGTCTTAACTTGTGAGGTGGTCACGATCATTCAGTTGTGTACAAACAGCCGAACAGGGCTCCTCTAGTTGAGGGGCTCTATGAAAGGAGCTTCTTTGGGGATAAAAGAGTAGTGCACTAGTCGATTAAATCTTCCAGAGATGTGCATGGAGGAGCAGGTCTGTATCTCTGGAACACCTGCATGGTAATAAAGACTTTGGTGTATCTACTCTCTGAAAATGAAAGAAGACCAGAGGGAGGGGACATCAACTGTCAGATCCCAGTGCAATGCTACCCTAAAAGTTTCTCCTTTTCAAAGCTCCAGGTTAATATTGGGTGTTAGTTTGAATCAGAATGGCCCCCATCGATGAACATGATTGGATACATATCCCCAGTAGGTGAGACTGTTTGGAAAGAAAGATGAGTAGTCAGTGGAGTGTCCCAGAGCACTAAGGATTCAAAAGCCAAACCCATCCGCACTCATCTCTGTGGGTGTCATACTTGAGAATATGAGGTAAGCTATCAGCTCCAGCTCCAATGCCATGCCCGACTGCTTCTTGCTAGATTTCATCACAATGGTCATGTACTATCACCCTCTGCAACTGATGACCCCCTAAGGACCATCCTTTCTCTCATAGGTTGCCTTGGTCAGAGTGCATTGCTATGGCAATAGATTAGAAACAGAGCAGGAGTGGGCAAGTTCAGTAAGTGAATGCCAGAAAAGGAAGTATTTTGTGTGTGTGTGCAACAAGTTTCTATCTCACACATCCCAGGGCATCTGGGAAATGTTTCACAAAACAGGGAGACAAGAATCAAGCCATCCTTACCAAGACAGCTGGCCCACGGCAACACTGCCAGTAGAGCTGGGCATTGTAGCCTGCCCGAGACACTTGTGCATGCAAGCTCTACTCCGCTGTGGACAGCGAAGTGGATTGCAAATTGATAAATTAACACAATGCCCATATGCCCAAAAATCAATGCCAGCATCTCAGCAGAGAAAAGAAAGCCCAACTTCATTGCAGAATAATGTTAAGGTCAGGCTTCAGAAACTTACCTTTCACCAAAAAGAGACGCTCAGGATGCTCAAACTACTTCATCTAAATCAGTGGTTTTCAACCTGGTGATCTAAACCTCTTTGTGGGTCAAATGACCATTTCACTTGGTCATCTAACACCAGCAGAATACAGAGATATTTACATTATTGTTCAAAACAGTTGCAAAATTACTTATGAAGGAGGAACAAAAATAATTGCATGGCTTGTGGTCCCCACATCATGAGAAACTGAAGTATAACAACATTAGGAAGGTTAAGACACACTGATCTAAATTATCCCCTCAGGACAGACTCTGGATTCCCTGTCATCTGGGCAGTCCCAGCTGAATCAGAGGTCTGATCATAGCTTGCATGTTGACTGTGAGGACTGTGCAGACACCGCATTCAGCAAGAATGCACAGTATATCACTCACTGACAGCTTGTACCTCTGTGACAATGAATGTTTGCTCCTAATCTAGACCCTGAATGTGGGCATTGAACACAAAGTCGTACAAGGATGCTGGTCTTGTCTGGAGTGATGTTCCACAGGCCTCCATAGCCCTACTTACCTTTTCACAGGTCACAGAAAAAAAAAAAACCTGTAATTATTGTCACTTGACAGGAAAGAATCACTCACTGTGAAAAAAAATATTACACCAGTTTGTGGACTTCTGGGACAAAGGTAGGTTACCATGGGTGCCTGGTGGAAGGAGGCTGTGAAAAAACACACAGGTGTTATTTACCTGATCATCTCAAGATTAGTTAGACAAGAAAGAGGTCCTGAGAGGGGTGTGGCTTGACCTCCCTGGGATGGCATTTTCTTCTGCTCCTGGGAATCCACTCGCTACATGCCAACTCTCTTCCTGAGGGACTTTGCTCCAGCCCCTGCCAGTCCAAGGACATGGCCTCTCCTCTACAAGCTTATTTCTTTCTTACAGCTGCAAGACTGGAATTGGAAATTCCTATTGGCAGATTCTCCTTCTTTTAATCACCTTTATGCCCTTGCCTCTTCCCTCTTACTTTCTTTTCTTTGAAGGGTCATACATACTCATTTTCACCACCCTGCCCTTCTCCCTGGGCCTCCCTTACCTCCTGGGATTTCACAGTATATGGACTTCTTTACATCTGGTCATTGAGAACCCTCATCAATAGGGATGTGTCTGAAGACCTCAAGTCGTGTGGAACACAAAATTTGATAAAGTGGTTCTTGATGCTGGATGGCGGGTTCTTTAAAATAGGGTGGTGGTGTGGCTGACTCTCTGCCTTGTCATAGTGCTGGGGCAAGTATGAGTTTATGTTGGTGGAGAAAACTGCTCCCCCTGCAGAGAGAGTATGGGTAGAGAGCTTGTCCCCAGGTTGCTGGAGGTGTCTGATAGGGAACATCATAGTTGTGGTATACAGCTCTGCTGAGTTCTGGCCTGGCTCCCTCCTGTGACTTGGTAGGCCTCACCAGTATGATGTGGGTTCCTCAGGACCCAGGCCTGTTCTTCAGACTTTAAAGAGATCCAAGCAAAGGACTCTGTCAGTGACTGTGGCATCAGAAGAACTTAACACAAAGCTGTCCCATACCTCTCCAGAAGATGCCTCTTACCTTAACCTGTTCCCAGTCCTCAATCCCAACTGTCTTCTCCTTCCCTCCATTGAAGCTGGTTGCATCCTTTGCTTGTCTGCTTCAGGCTCAACTTCCCCAAGACCCACATAAAGAGATACAGTGGGAATGCTCCATCTAGGCCTACATACCTCTTATGGTCCATGTCCTATACATGGGTCACAACATCAATGGCAATACTCCTTGCAATTCAAAGAAGAAATACACAAAGATGAAAGTCACGCCTACTAGGTTTCCTGGAACTCTGTTTCCCATGCCCTGCTGTCCCTTACCTGGGGACTGTATCTTCTGTCTTTGGGGTGAGAAGGCAACTGCATAAATTTCTAAACAGGTGCCTAATCCCTCTCCTCACCCCATTCCAGCCCCTTCTGTGCTTCTTCTTGGAGGGTGTGGCTTCTTCCTGGGGCTGGTCCTTGCCAGAGATCAGTTGTGACTCTTCCACTGTTATTTCATCAATACTTTCAAATTCATTGTTCACTCTCAGGGGAGAGTCCAGGGTGTCGATTGTATCATACATTCTCTCACTGCATTGTAGATCAGTTTCCTTCAGGTCTGTAAAAGTGCTGATGCTAGCAGTGACTTCGGCATCACACTGGGTTTCTGGCATCCCCCGTGCTGCTGCTGTCATCCCACAACCACAGCCCTTCCAGGGATGAGAGACTGAGCATGATGGCGCTGCCCGTCTCCTCATTCTCAGCCTCGTCAGCATCATGGGCAGCTGAGTTATGAGAAGTGGTTTACTCTAGGCAGGAGAAGGTCTCCTCAGATGTGCCACTGTCATCAGATGAAGTAATACTCTCTGTGTCCTCTGAATGTTTAATTGATGTTATAGGAGGGCACAGGATAAAGTGGTGGGTCAGAATTCCAAAGCCAGCTGGTATCGAGCAGCTCATATAAATCTGGAGAGCTGGACCTAGAGGAGCTTTTGCTTTTTCTCACTTCATTCAACTCTTGCCCTTGGTTGTCTTCCGATGTCAGGAATGTGGGCAAAGCTGTTTCACTCTGGGCCCTACTTAGGGTCAGAAGGAAGGTGGGATGACCAGCAGAAGGGCTCTTGGGACCCTGCCAGATGTCACCGTGGATGTTACTATCACTTTTTCTCCTGTTGAACATATTGTTTTTTGCAAGGGCATCATTAAGCTTATCTGTTCCTTTGACTTCCAGGGGTTCTTCAGCCACGGGGTCTAAGCAACACATAGTATCCACAATGGTGGAGATGGATGGCCTGGAACCAGTTTCTTTGGATGGTGCTAGTGAATCTCTATCACAGAGATTCATGTATGGAAATTCTTCCTCCACATTCCCCACTGGGACAGGTGGGGGATGGGACCACCACAAGATGCCTACGGTAAATAGACAAAAGCAGGTTTAGCAGATAAGTTTATGACTCTCAATTTCTACTTCATGAATATTGTAGCTACCTTAACATCGTCATGATAATTTTGTGGTCAGAGGTTAAAAAAAAAAACAAGGTTCCCACACAAACCTAAAGCAATCATGAGAAAGAATAAGAAAGAGCAGAGATGAAATAAGTGATTACTTATAGGTTGAAAGGAAGACCGAAAAAAAAAAAGATCTGGTGACTTGTAAAGATGAAGTCTGTCAAAACTCTTGCCCAGAGAGAAGATAAAAATTATGGAAATGTGAAACAAGGCATACAATGTGGAAGAAAGACAAGTATGATCTAGGACATCCTGGTGTGCGTTTGATGTGAATTGACTCTACAGAGGTGACAATCATGAAAGAAGGTGATATCTTGAATTGTAAAAGAGACAAACATTGATAGAATGTTGTTAAACTTGTGTACCATTTGCTTCCTTCCTGCTACTACACTTCAGGTGTGATGATCAATTGTGGACGTTACAGACATGCAAAGGCATCAATTTAGGGATAAGGTGGAAAGAGTAACATCATTTATACTACTAGAAGTTCCCAGGCATACAGAGTAAGTGATGGATCTTACCTCCTGGTTTTAGAGTAAAGATCAATTTTCCTCAATAAGCATCAACAGATACAAGAAATGTTCTCTCCAAACTTAGTCTTGAAAGCCTGCATTCATCCTATGCTGAACCCTTAACCGTAGACAAACACACACAGACACACAGGCAGACACACACACACACACACACACACACACACACACACACACACACACACAAAAAAAAAAGAGGCTGGGGTATACTCCAATGTCTTTGATGAATTTCCACATGTACATCTGTTTTCAAAACACAGGTCAGAGTTGATGCTTCATGTTCATAGTGACTTCAACAGAGAATCCTATGATAATTCCATTGGAAATCATTGGACATCCAGAATGGGAGGTGGTCCAGTGAGTGGGCCCACGCTCATCCATAAAAAAATGGATTCATGTCAGTTTCTGAAATAGATATAGACATAAGGCTTTTTCCTATAATCCCAGGTCCAGAGACATGGTGATCTTGACTAGAGCCATGGAGCGGCCAGTGGAAGCACAAGAAACAGCTGCACTGTCACAGAGCAGAGAAAATGATCCCATATCACTATGCATACAATAATGTAAATATCTCTGTTTTCTGCTGGTGTGATATGACCCTGTGAAATGGTCATTTGACCCACAAAGAGGTTGAGAACCCCCCCCCCCCAGGTTGAGAACCACTGGTTTAGATGAAGCAGTTTGAGCATGCAGTGTTTCTTTGAGTGGAAGGTGAGGTTCTGATGCCTGGTCTTGACATTATTCACCAGTGAAGTTTGGCTTTCCTTCCTCTGCTGAGAATGCTGGCAATCATCTTCAGGACTACAAACTTTGTGTTAGTTTAGCAAATTGCAATCCACTTCTGTGGCCACAGCTCTGGGCACCTTGCATCCACAACTCTCTGGGGCAGTCTACACTGTGTGGCTCTACTAGCATTGATGGTGCAGTGGGCCAGCTGTCTCAGTAAGGAGGGCTTGAAACATTTCCCAGATGCCCTAGGATGTGTGACATAGAAACTTGGTGCAGACACACACACAAAATACTTCCTTTTCTGGCATTCATTTACTGAATGCGCCACTCCTGCTCTGTTTATAATCTATTTCCATGACAAAGCACTCTGACCAAGGCAACTTAGGAGAGAAAGCATGGTCCTTAGGAGGTCCTCAGTTGCAGAGGGTGACAGTACATGACCATCGTTATGTAATCTAACAACAGGCGGCATGTCATTGGAGCTGGAGCGGATAGCGTACCTCCAAGTCTCAAGCAAGACACACAGACATCAAGCGGATGGGTTTGTCTTTTGAATCCCTAATGCTCTGGGACCCTCTACTGTCCTCCTCTTTCTTTCGAAACAATCTCACCTACTGGGAATAAGTATCCAATCATGTTCATCGATGGGGGCCATTCTGATGCAAACTAACACCCAATATTAACCTGGAGCTTTGAAAAGAAGAAACTCTTAGGGTAGCATTGCACTGGGTGGGAACTGAGAGTTGATGTCCCCACCCCTCTGTTATTCTTTCATTTTCAGAGAGTAGATAACACCAAAGTCTTTCTTACCATGCAGGTGTTCCAGAGATACAGACCTGCTCCTCCATGATCATCTCTGGAAGATTTAATCAACTCATGCACTCCACTTTTATCCCCAAAGAAGCTTCTTTCATGGAGCACCTCAACGAGAAGAGCCCTGTTTGGCTCTCTCTAACCAATTGGATGATCCTAACCACCTCACAAGGTCAGAATGGGCTAGATCATGAGACTATGTTTGGAAGAAGATCAAATAGCAGGTACACCCCACATTTTCATTGGGAGACAGAACACACAAAACCATCAGTGTCTGCCATTTGTGACAATGGAGGAGCAATCCGTGCCACAGCCTCTGTAGCAACTTGTTCAAACTGGTGAGACACTCAGCGCTAGTGTCTTCCTGTCCTGGACTATCATAGACAGAGTAGTCGATGGGAGTGTAAGTTTGGATCAACTAAGGCAACCATGGAGTTTAGGGGGTGTGCTGTCACTCAGCCTCTTGGTTTGTGAAAGGCTTCTATACAAGCACTGAATGATTTTCACAGCTTTGCTCATGAGGCCTTAAGAAGTAGGAAAAATGGAAAACTGAGTGTGACTGTTACAATATGATGTAGTTCCTGTCATGGTGAAGTTGAATGGGTGTGTGGCCAGAGAATTTAGGTCACAGAAGCAGAGAACATGGGTGACATGTCTGGCCACCTGTCCTCAAAGCAAAAGCTGTCTAGCCCCGCACAATGTGAGACGAATGTGTCTCTGACAGACAAAGTTATAGAATCCATTGTGGCACCCATCCAATGACCCAGGCCAAGTCCTTTTAAAGCCCCAAAGATATCAAGACTCACCTTCCCTGGGGGATCTTTTTTAGGGAATGCATGTGGTCACTTCTCTGACCCTTTCTGTTAACAAATCCTCACTGGTCATCTTAACACATATCAAGCAAAAATATTTATGGTTTGTCAAACTTCCTGATTCCCCAGACTGCTCAACATTGCAGGAAATTGATGATATCCTTTGTCTTCCTTAGTTTGCAGGCTCTCATGCATTCTAAAATCTCCATAATGCAGGGAACATATTCAACCACAAGCTTTTCATGCTTCATTTACAGACATGCAACAGGGGGATTGACCACAACACAGGGTCCAAGACCCCTTTGTTTTGTTGACTCCATTAGGCTCCTGAGAGATGTCATGAGATGACAATCTAGCTGCCAACTTCCTCGTAGCAGGAATAACTCACCCCACCCAGTCATTGATCTGCAAACATGAGGGTATTAGCTCAAAATACAAATACAAACAATGTGGAAGGCTTGAAGAAAAGTGAATGGGAGAAAACATGGATGAAGGTTTCATCTTTCAAAATGATTGTTCTCATGTGTGGAATCTGTACCTTAACCAGCAATAATTGTGTCTGTGTCCACCAGCATCCAAGTGGCAGGCTCCTGCGTAACTGTTGATTCGATTTACTTTTTGTTTTCCCAGGTGAGTCTGCTGAAAAGCCTGTGTGTGGCTGGAATCAGAGAAGAAAAAAAGGTGAACCCTTGCCACCTGCCTGTGTGACCGCCACAGAATGGCAGCGTTTAATTTTATGTGGGAGCCTTTCCCACAGACTCAGTACTGTGGACCCTATGGGTCTCTTCGGCTTGATGTTGACACATCAGGACTAACTATGGACCTGTAGCAGCGTGACACTCTCCATAGTTGGAACAAGACTTCCCAGGCCTGACATGTAATTCCTTTATTTTATTAAATGTTTGCTTGATTTTCATCCCGCCCGAAGTCTTGCACTTGCAAGAAACCTAGGATATCTACTCCCAAGAGAATTGAAATATCGCAGCACCACCTCTCAGTCGGGATTCTCTAATCTTCTTTTCTCTTCACAGTAGCATGGACTCCCTGTAGTATTCCCACCATGAAGCTGTGGCATTGATACTGACAGCAGCTCTTTGGTCAGGACATGTATGTCTTTTAGGCAGCTGAGTGTGAATCCCACAGACATATCAAGTCTGCAGCATGGACACAGGGATATCCAATGTTTCTGGAAGGCATTGACATAAGTAGTAGAGGAATGAGATAGTAAGGCCTGTTGTGCTTACCGTCCCGTGATCACAGGGCTCTCATACTGTTTCTCGGGTGGCTGGCTTGGTTATATCACTACTCTGTCCTTCTTTATCGCTGTATCTCTGTTTGGGTTTCCTGATTCAGGCCAAATCAGCTTTATCCTCAACCAATGAGAGAGATACCTATTCACAGCATAACAAAGGGTTTGCCTACAGCACAATCTGGTGTCAATACACAGAAGAAGCAATTTCCTCTGGACTTGGGATCACTGTGAATGCTCTCAACTTACGGAGTGTAGCTTGGGTTACTAATAGCTCACAGACACAGTGAGAAAGTCAGAAACCAGGGAAATAATATCATAGGATGTGTCTTACCAATGGACCCCATGTTCACCAGCAATTCCCCAAAGCTCAGAAAACCCTCTGACCTTCAGAGACAGTTCCTGGAAAGAATGAGGGAGGCCAGTAACCATGATGACTCAACATGGTTAAACCTGTAGCATTTTGATGACAGTTATTACCAACAGGCAGGAAAATCCTTAGTGTTGTTCATTTTTGGTTGTCATCTTTTGGACATAGAACAGGCCAAAGTCGCATTGACACAGACAGACAGGCACCCCTTAACCTCTGCTGTGGGGAATTGTATATGAACATTTACATTCTGAGGAACAACCAGCTCATGAGAAGAAAGAGAGGAACGGAACATTCCTGGTGAACATTGGGAAGGGGAAAGGGTGATTAGGGAGCTCTGTTTGGGAGATGCTTCAGTCAGCAGAGTCCTTGTCAGACAACAATGAGGGCCTGCATCCTTGTCTCAGCACCCACATACAGTGTCAGCTGCACCAGCACACAGTGGGAATCCCCACTCCTGCCATTCTCAGCAAGGAGTCCAGGAGAACTGGTGCGCTCTAGAATCGGTGACAGACTGTATCAACAACCAAGGTGGAAGGCCAAAGAGAAGAGAATCATAGGTGGACATATGGATCCATGAATGGCTACACACAAAAATGAACACATAGGTCACACACACACACACACACACACACACACACACAAACACACACACACACAAATTGTTCTTGGAAAGTTTTCAGCCACTGGTCAGGAGGGTCCATTGTGTTCAGCACATCAGCTCCTAGCACACAGTTGAGCATGGAGTCCATGTTCACAGTGTGCACACAGGTTCCTCTGCTTGAGTCAGAATGTTTTGTCACCTACATAGAATTCAGGATCCATGCCCTGTGCAAGATCTAGCAAATAATCATAAACACAGACCGGTACATGTTCAATTAATTCCAAAAGGAACCAGAATGGATGCATTTGCACATCGAGGGTCACATGACCTCCATTAAAATGGAAATCCTCAGCTCACCAAACTGTAATCATTTCAGTGCTAACTCAGTGACTCTGGTCCCCTTTCCAGGAAGCCTGTCCTACTCCAGTGGGAGAGTAGCTGTGAAGCCTAGGGCAGGTGAGAAGCGTCTATTACTATCTCACATGAAGAATTCTCCTGTCACAGCCTAACAACTGCATGGCTTCTTTATGTAGACATGTGCATCCTGTAACTCCCCTAGTCTTAGCATGGAAAGAACACTTTTGCTTAAGGAATATATAGAGTCCTGGTCCATTTTATCTGAACCACACACAGGAATGCTCAACCACTCCACCATAATCCTGTGTTCCCATAGCACTGAGAGCACTGACAGGATAGAGCAGGACTTGTGTGACACACCCATTTAAACACAGCCTCCCTACCACGCACATGGCGAGTCCAGATTAAACAGAGGCTTCCCTAAACTCTGGAATTATAAATTGAACATATGTGTGCATGCAGGTGCCTTATTGCACATAACACAATTTGTACTAAACATCCCTCCCAAGTCTAGCTGGGTCTGTCTGTCCCTGGAGTCCTGAAGGTGGCTGGCTCAGTACTGAAAATGACAGCACCTGCCCTGTGGAACCTAACAAGCCACTCATCTAAAATCACAGCTTGTGTGAGGATCCTGTTGTTGTCTGCCCAGGCTTTGTACTGGGCTTCACTGTTACCATCCTTATCTTCCTAAACCTCTCCCCTACTCTACCTTCCACCTGCAGTTTCCTTTAGCATTTTCAGAGGCAGGGCTCAGGACACTCCTACTGCCTCATGAGGAAACGCCTGAAGATAAGATCGGTATTTATTACTGTTTACATATTTGTGGGTGTATGCCTGTGTGTGTGTGTTTGTGTGTGTGTGTGTGTGTGTGAATGACTGTGGGTGTGTGTGTGTACCTATTTGGTATGTGTGTGATGTGGTTGTGTGTGTGTGTGTGTTAGATGTGTGTGGTGTGTGTACATATGTGAAATGTGTGTATGTGTGATGTGTTTGTGGTAAGATGTGTGTGTGTGTGTGTGTTGTGTGTTGGTGTGCAAGGAAAGGCCTGAATAGAAGTTCAAGACCTGAAAACTGAAAGAGAGACAATAAGGAAAACACAAACTGAGGGAATACTGGAAAAGGAAAAACTGGGTAAATGATCAAGAAGAACAGATGCTGAAGATCAGGCGCTGAAGATCAACTAGGGAAGGTGATACATTGACCTGAGAAAATCTTAAATCCAACAAATCCTAAACACAAACATCAAGGAAATGTGGGACACCATGAAAAGGCCAAACCTAACAATAAGAGACTTAAAAGAAGACAAAGAGCCCAACTCAATGAGGCAGGAAACATACAAAACAAAATCATTGTAGAAAACTTTCCCAATCTGAAGGACATACTTATGAAAGTACGAGAAGCATATCAAACACCAAATAAACTGGATGAAAAAAAAAGGAAAACAAAAGTTCCCTCACCACATAATAATCAAAACACCTAACACACAGAATAAAGAAAGTATATTGAGATCAGTGAAGGAAAAGGGCCAGGTAGCATGAAAAGGCAAACCTATCAAAATTACACCTGAATTGTCCATGGAAACTCTGAAGGCGAGAAGGTCCTGGATAGACGTTCTAAAATACTAAGAGTCCATGGATGCCAGCTGAGGCTACTATGCCCAGAATAATCTCTCAATCACTATACACAGAGAAAACAAGATATTCAATGACAAAGCCAGATTTTCACAGTATATATCCACAAATCCAGCCCTGCAGAAAGTTCTGGAAGGAAAACTCCAAATTAAGGAAGGCAACTAAACTCACAAGTACGTAGGCAGTTAAAAAATCCCACTTCACCAGAACCCAAAAGAAAAAGTGGGGCAAGTGTAGTCACAATACCACCTCCAACAACAAATCTAAAACAAACAAGAATTAACAATCAATGGTCCTTTCCCTCAATATTGACTTAACTTCCTATAAAAAGACACAGGCTAACAGAACAGAATGGAGAATGGATAGGAGGGCCGAATCCATCCTTTTGCTGCATGCAAGAAACACATCTAAGCTTCAAAGACAGATATTATCTCAGGGTAAAGGGTGAGTAAAAGATCTTCTAATCAAATGGTTCCAAGAAGCAAGCAGGTATGGCTATCCTAATATCTAAAAAGCTAGACTTCAAAACCAATCAAAAGAGATGAAGAAGGTAATTTCATATCCATCACAGGCGAAATCCAACAGTACATAGTTTGAATTCTGAACATCAATGCTACAAATACAAAGGCACCACATTTATAAAAGGAACAATGCTAAAACTCAAAGCTCACATAAAACTTCATGCACTCATAGTGGTAAGCCTCACCACCCCATTCTCACCACTAGATAGGACCATCAGGCTTAAACTTGACACAGAAATGACCTATCATGTTATATCCCAATTGGGTTTAACAGACACTCTAGAATATTCCATCCAATTACAAAAGGATATTCCTTTTGCTCAGCTCCACATGGAACCTTGTCTAAAACGGACCACCTACTATACAACATAACTAATCTCAACAGATATAAAAAAAAAATTGGAATAGCCCCCTGTGGAGCCAGGATGTATCCCTGGTGCACAAAAGGACTTTGTTAACATATCCCCTATGGAGGGATAACTGGGTTAGTCTAGAGACAGGAGAGAAGGCCTAGTCTCTACTTCACATGTCTTGTCAGATCTACATGACCACAACTGGATGACATTCCCCTACATATGGAATTGGGGTGGGAGGATGGGAGGGGAGGGTGGTTAGAATGCATGTGAGAGGGCAGAGAGGGTAAAAGGAGGGAAGAAGGGAGGGAGGGGGGGAGGGAGGGAACTGGGATCGACATGTAAAATAATAAATTAATTTTAAAAAAATGCTTTGACTCCAAAATTTAAGCTGAAGGACAAGTTACTGGAGAAAAGGATTTCTATTTTTGTTTCCACAGAAAATGAAAAGACTAATGTGGTTTGATCACGCCAGACCGCCTGAAAAAGAATACAAGGTGATACTACATTCAAAACAGCTGGCCAATGCAGCCTTACAGACTACAGCCAGGATTTCCGAATCTTCTTCGAATACCCCAAGACAGCGCCCCTTACCAGCAGGAAGGAGATTGGAAAAAACAACCCCCAAATTCCCAAATATTGTGTATAAATGTTTGTTTTCATTTAATTGGACTTTGTTATATAAAATAAAATAAATTAATAATAAAAGAATGAGCTAGGAAGGTCTGCTGTGCTTAGGGTCAAGTGATCACAGGGCTCTCATCTCCTTTCACTGGTGGTTGGCTTGTGTCTCTCATTACTCTGCCCTTCTTTCTTCCTGTATCTATTTTTGCGCTTCCCACCTAGCCTTATCATGTGAGGATATATGCCAAATCTGCTTTATCCTCAACCAACGAGAGGAATACATATTCACATCATACACAAGGGTTAGCCCACATCACAATCTGGTGACAAGACATAGAAGAAGGGACCTCCTCTGGACTTGTGATCACTATGAATGCTCTCAAATTACAGAGTGTAGCTTGTGTCCCTAATAGGTCACAAACACACTGAGAAATTCAAAAGCCCGAGAAATATTATCATAGGATGAGACTTCCCCATGGACCTTATGGTCACCTGCAATCCCAAAGCTCAGAGCCCCCCCCCTGAGCCTCAAAAGAGACAGTTCCTGGTAGGAATGAGGATGTTAGGAACATATTGACTCCTCATGGTTAAACCCCTAGTCTTTTGATTATAGTTTTGACGCACAGGCAGGAAATTCCTTAGTGTTGTTCATCTTTGGTTGTCATCATTTGGTCAAAGAACAAGCCAAATTTACACTGACACAGACATACATGCACCACTTTTCTACTGCCCTGGGGAACTGCATATGGAATTCCACATTCCAAGGAATGCACAGCTCATAAGAATGACAGAGAGGAAAAATTCCTGGTGAACATTGGGAAGGGGAAAGGGGATTAGGGAGCTCTGTTTGGGAGATCCTTCAGTCAGCAGAGTCCTTGTCAGACAACAATGAGGGCCTGCATCCTTGTCTCAGCACCCACATACAGTGTCAGCTGCACCAGCACACAGTGGGAATCCCCACTCCTGCCATTCTCAGCAAGGAGTCCAGGAGAACTGGTGCGCTCTCGAATCAATGACAGACTGTATCAACACTAAGTTTGAAGGTCAAACAGAAGGGAATCATAGGTTGACATATGGATCCAGGAATGACTACACACAGAAATGCACATATAGGTCACACAGGTCACACACACATTTTCACACAACCACTCACTCACACACACAAACACACTAACACACACACAACTCTTGCTTGGAAAGTTTTCAGCCACTGGTCAGGATTGAACTGTGGGTGCAGCACATTAACTCCTAGCACACTATTGAGCATGGTGTCCATGTTCACAGTGGGCACACAGGTTACTCTGCTTGAGTCAGAATATTTATCTCATCTACTTAGAATTTAGGATCCATGCCCTATGCAACATCAAACAAATAATTATGAACACAGACCTGTACATGATCACCTCATTCCAAAATGAGCCAGAATCAATGCATTTGCACATCAATGGTCACATGATCTCCATGAACAAGGAAATCCTCAGCAAACAGGAATCAACAGGTAACATCTCAGTGGCAACTCAGTGACTCTGGGCCCCTTTCCAGGAAGCCTGTCCTACCCCAGTGGTGGGGTAGCTGTCAAGCCTGTGGCAGGTGAGACACATGCATTACTATCTCTCATGAAGAATTGCAAGGTTTCTTTATGTAGACATGTGCATCTAGCAGCCCCCCCTAGCCTTAACATGGGAAGAACAAATTTACTTAAGGAATATATAGAATCCTGGTCCATTTTATCTGAACCAGACACAGGAAGGCTCAACCACTGACAGGATAGAGCAGGACTTGTGTGACACACCCATTTAAAGCTCAGCCTCCCTACCATGCACACAGTGAGTCCATATTAAACAGAGGCTTCCCTAAACTCTGGAATTGTAAATTGCACAGGTGTGTGCATGCAACTGCCATATTTCTCATAACACAATTTATACCAAACATCCCTCCCAATCTACCTAGGTCAGTTTGTTCCTGGAGTTCTGGTGTTGGCTGTCCCAGTCCTACAAATGACAGCACCTGACAGAACCTAACAACAAGCTCCTCCTCTAAATTCACAGCTTGTATGAGGATCATGTTGTCCTCTACCCAGGCTTTGTGCTGTGCTTCACTGTTACCATCCTTGTCCTCTCCTACACTACCTTCCACCTGCATTTCCTTTAGCATTCTCAGAGGAAAGGCTCAGGACACTCGTACTGCCTCATGAGAAATAGCCTGAAGCTAAGTAAGATCAGTATTTATTACTGAGTGTTTATGTATTTGTGCCTGTGCGTGTGCGTGTGTGTGTGTGTGTATGGTGTATGTACATATCTGGTATGTCTGTGATGTGTTTGTGGTGTGTGTGTGTGTGTGTGTGTTGTGTTGTGTGTGCAAGTGGTGTGTGTGTATGTGTGAGTGTGTGTGTGTATGTTTGTGCTCCATGTGTGTCCCTGATGTCCTCAGAGATCAGAAGAAATCATTAATTCCCCTGAATATAGGATTACTGATGGCTGCTGCATGTGTGCTGTAAACAACTCCACCTCCTCTGCAAGAGCAACAAGAGCTCTTAAGTGCGGAATCACCTGTCCAGACCTTCTATATTATCAGATTTTTAAAAGTTTAGAGTAGAAATGGAGAGTTTGCAGAGGTCCAATGCCTAGACCCACATATTGGCATACAACGGCGATAGTCCCTGGGGATATGATGCCGTCTTCTGACTTCTGCGGGAACAATGTACACATACATATATGCAGGCAAAAGACTGCAAATGTGTGTATGTGGCTTCTTGGAGTTAAGGGGAGTTAATAGTCCCCTTAAATCCTGTAGGTCCCGATGAATCCATTCTGGTTGTTAGGCTCAACATAAAGTGCCTTTACCCAACAAGCCTGGGATCTTAACATTTGGGTCATGGCCCCCTGGAAGGAAAAACAACGCTCTCACAGGGCTCATCCAAGACCATCAGAACACTCAGATATTTACATTATGAAGCACAACAGTAGCAAAATTATAGTTATGAGGTGGCAATGATGATAACTTTACGGCTTGTTGTCCGCACAACATCAGGAAATTTATTAAAGGGTCACAGCATCAAGAAGGTTGATACCCAGTGTACTAACCCATATCATCATCAGTCCCTGGGTCTTTTAAGTACTATTAAAGCACATTTAATGATATACACATGCATTTGAACAGTGCATACCAATATATAATAAGTGTTACAAATCACATTATTGCACTAGAAGTAAATGAAAAATTTAAGTGGGCACACATTTTTTGTACGAAAATGAAAAAGCAATTAAAGTATAAATTACAGAATCAGGCATCATGCATCTGACAGATCAACAATTATGATGATGCCCCTTGAAAATTTCATGTTTTGCTTCCTCTGATTGTGAAATTCTACACGGATGAGAAAGCAGGATTCTTCTCTTCCTCCTCCTCCTCTTCCTTCTTCTTCCTTTCTCCCTCTCCTTCTTCTCCTAACTAATACTTCATCTTCTGACTCAAGGGAAACTTCATTCCAGTTTAAAAGAAAAGCACATGGTAGGGAATGGAGGAGGCACGCATTCCTTTTTTTTACCCATGGATTTCAGGCACAAAACAGACAGATTGCCAGAGGGCAGGTGCAGAGCTTAGAGAAGGAGTGAGAATGTAAGGGAAAGTGTATAGTTCAGAAACAGGAAAAAAAGAAAGAAAGAACGAAACAAAGGAAGAAAGAAAATTCCCATGTCCTGATTATTTCAAGAAATAGGCAGCCATATAAACCAATGGAAGATACAACAAGGAACAGAACAGTATTTATTAGAAGGAAAATGATTTGGCTTCTAGCATGGCTTTAGCAAATGCTACCTTTTAGGGGTGACTCCTCACACAAGTTGACCCAGTCCACATGGAATATTAGGTCTCTACCCAGATTCTAATCTCTTGCTTAGGAGAGTTAGGTTCTTAAAGGGCCTTTTTTGTTACTAGAGCATTTCATCCTCTGAAGAGGGAACACTAAAATCATCAAGCATAAGTACCCTTAAGCACTTCTGGCAACTTTGTTCTGTGCCAAGGACAAGGATACCAAGATTCCCATGTATATATCTGGCTTTAAATTCTAGATTACAAGATTTCTGTCTTTTGTCAGTGATATTTAACCAAACTCTAACTTCATCTTTGGCCAGAAGAAAAGACAACAAGCCTGCAAGGTGGCATGCAAGCTACACTCACACTGTGGAACAGTACATAATAGTCAGGGCAAATCAGTACCAACCTTTCAAGACCGATGTTGAGGTGATACAGAACTGTCACCCTTGGCAGTCTAAGGGGCACTCTTATGCTTTAGGGATCTTGATATACACCACCCAGAGCCTACCTTCCGCTCACGCTCAGTCCTGGTAGGCCTGCTGCTCAAAGTGAGCATTGGGCCAGAATGTAGGTCCAACACCCCCTACACCTCCCTGGACTTGCTGGGTCTGCTCTGAGCACACTGCACCTGCCTATCCATGAGGGACCACCTAGAGGCCGCATTCACCTGATCATTGGGCTCCATCGTCTGTCCTCTCCTGGAAAGACCTCCAACAGACCTCAGATCATCCAGAGATATAGACAACAAACACCTGACCTGCCTAAACCCACCGGGAGAGCAGGGTAGAGGGAGAGAGACTTCACCTGCACACACTGGAAGAAGTGTTGTGAAGATGGCAATACAAGAAAACACCCAACAGCTTTCAGTCTGGGGGCCCCTCAGCTCATCCTTGTTTAGGTCAGCTGTTGCTATGTGTTTCCACAACCTGGTCTTGTCCTCTCCATCGGCATCTGGATTTTAATTTGACTCAGTGTTTAGGTATGGGTGTTTCCTTCTGTTTCCAATAGGTATTAGATGAGAGCTCCATGGATAAGTTAGTTGTTGATCTCACTATCCTGGAAGGGTATTTATTGTAGCTTTTCAACGGTTGCTCAAATTGTTATATGGCTGCAGGTCATATAGACCTGTAGGTCACTAGACCTTTCTTTAGTTTCAGTTTTCTCTTCAAACCTATAATGGGTCCCTCTTTTATGTTCTCTCTCTCTCTCTCTCTCTCTCTCTCTCTCTCTCTCTCTCTCATCTTCTATTCCTACCCTGACTCAATCTTCCTAGACGCACATGCTTTCCTCTCTTTCCCTCTCTTTCTCCTACTGCTCTCTCCATTCACTGTCCCCCTACTTCCCCCTGTGCTCTGGAGGACTTGTCCCTTCCCCCTTCTGTGAAGGACTTTATAGGAATCTCTTAGGAATACACCTTGTATCCTAGTTCCACTGTTGGTGTGAATTATAAGCTGGTGATCATATGCTCTAGGTCTAAAATCCATATATGAGCCTGTACATACCATGTTCCTCTTTTTGTGACTGGGTTACCTCATTCAGGGTGGTTTCTTCAAGTGCCCTACACTTGCCTGCAAATTTCAAGATTCCATTATTTTTTTCTGCAGAGTAGTATTCCATTGTGTAGATGTGCCACATTTTCTTTATCCATTCTTCAATTGAGGGGTATCTAGGTTACTTCCAGGTTCTTGATATTACAAATATGCTGCTATGAACATAGTTGAGCAGATGCCTTTGTTGCATGGATGTGGATCATTTGGGTATGTGCCTAAGAGGGGGATTGCCGGGTCCTGTGGTAAACTAATTCCCATTTTCCTGAAGAACCGCCACACTGATCTCCAAAGTGGCTGTACGAGTTTGCACCAGCAGTGAAGGAGTGTTCCCCTTTCTCCACATCCTCTCCAGCATGAGTTGTCATTGGTGTTTCTAATTTTAGCAAATCTTGGAGGAGTAAGATGGTATCTCAAAGTTGTTTTGATTTGCATTTCCTTGATGCTGACTCAGGCCCCTTCTGAATATGCTCAGCCAGAAGGACTGAGCTGTCTAAGGGACGTCAGACAGTGCTACCAATATGTATCCCTGCTGCACAAAAGGACCTTGCAAACACATCCCCCATGGAGGGATACTGCCTTAACCTAGAGACAGGAGAGAAGTCCTAGTCCCTACTTCAATTGACCTGACAGATCTACATGACCCCACCTGAATGGCATTGCCCTACATGTAGAATTGGGAGTGGGGAGATGGGAGGGGAGAGTGGTCAGGGTGCATGTGAGGGGACAGAGAGGGAAAGAGGGATGGAGGGAGTGAAGCAGGGATGGAGCGAGGGAGATGAAACTGGGATTGATATGTAAAATAATAAATTAAATTAAAAAAGAAAGAAATCACCCAACAATTGAAAGAACAGTATGACAACAACAGAATCTTGGGACTGTACACCAACTAGACCTGAATACACCAAAGCAGATGAAGCAGAAGAGAATGATTCAAAAAATAACTTCATAAAAATATTAGAGGCCCCCAAAGATGATATGAGAATATCCCTGAAATAGAAATAGTCATCAAAAACCTCCCAACCAAAAAAAAAAAAAAAAAAAAAAAAAAAAAAAAAAAGCCCAGAGCCAAATGGATTCAGTGCAGAATTCTACCAGAAACTCAAAGAAGAGATAATACCAATACTCCTCAAATTGTTTCACACAATAGAAGCCGAAGGTTCATTACCAAACACTTTTTTACTTGGCTAAAATTACCTTGGTACCCAAGCCACACAAAGACACTATGAAAGAGAATTACAGATCATTATCCATCATGAACATTGATGTAAAAATACTCTATAAAATACTGGCAAATCGAATCCAAGAACACATCAGAAAAGTCATGCACCATGACCAAGTAGGCTTCATCCCTGGGATGCAGGGATGGTTCAACAAAAGAAAGTTTATAAATATAACCCACCATATAAACAACCTGAAAGAAAAAAACCACACATGATCATCTGACTAGATGCATAAAAGCCTTTGACAAAATCCAACACACTTTCATGCTAAAGGTCTTGAGAGATCAGGGATAACAGGAACATACGTAAACATAATAAAAACAATATACAATAAAGCAACAGCCAATATAAAACTGAATGGAGACAATCTTCAGGTCATTCCTCTATACATCAGGGAACAAGACGAGTCTGCCCACTCTTGTCATGTCTCTTCAATAGTGTATTAGAAGTTCTAGCTAGAGCAATAATACAACAAAAGGATATCAAGGGAATAGAAATTCAAAAGGAGGAAATCAAACTGTCCTTATTTGCAGGAGATATGATAGTTTACATAGGTGACCTGAAAAACTACCAGGGAACTCCTATAACTGATAAACACCTTTAGCAAATTAGCAGTATACAAGATTAAGTCAAAAAATCTGTATCTCTAAAATAATAGTCGATAAAGAGGCTGAGAAATAAATCAGAGAAACATTGCATATATAAATATATGCAAATATGCAATATATATACATATATAAATATATGTATATATGCAATATATTCTTATTTTACATATTGACCCCAATTTCCTCTCCCTCCCATGGCCCCCCTGCCCCCACCCACACAATTCCACTCCCCAACTCCACAGGAAGGGTGATGCCTTCCAACAGGGATCATCAAACTCTGTCAAGTCATTTGGAGTTGGATCTAGGCCTCAGTCTTGCCTCTAGACTAAGGGAATATCCCTCCATAGAGAATGTGCTCCCAAAGTCCTTTCATGCACCATACTTGTAAGGAGTAAGTTTTTTTCTTCGGCCGGTCTTGTTCCGGTGATGCACCAGCCCCAAATAACGCACAGAGACTCTGTATTTGATATAATTCTGTTGGCCAGTTACTTGTTTTTTATCGGCTAGCTCTGTCTTAATTATTAACCCATTTCTATGTATTCCCATGTGGTCTCCTTACCAGGAGCCAGCCGGCATTTTGCTTTCTCCAGACCCTCCATCTTGACCTCTCCTTTCTCCTTCCTCTTTCCTCCTTGTCTCATAGTCCCTCCTATCTTCCTTTCCTATCGGCCAACAGTGCTTTATTCATTAACCAGTATGAGAAACATATATACATAATGACATCTCCCATCACATACTGGTTCCACTGTCAGAGGTCCCTTACACTGCCAAGGTATTCCAACTGACACCCATGTTTATGAGGTCAGAGTCAGTCCAATGCTGGTTTCCCAGCTATCAGTCTGGGGGTCCATGAGTTCCCCTTTTCAGATCAGCAGTCTCTGTGGGTTTCTTTAGCTTTGTCTTGACCCCTTTTCTTATCACTCCTCCCTGTATTTCAAGAGTTCAGTTCAGTGTTAAGCTGTGGTTATCTGCTTCTGTTCAATCACCTACCAGCTGAGGGGCTCTAAGATGGCAGATAAGTTAGTTATCAATCTCATTATCAGAGAAAGGCATTTAATGTAGCCTCTCCACTGTTACTCTGACTTAGTTGGGGTCATCCTTGTATGTCCCTGGACATTTCTCTAGAATCAGTTTTCTCTTCAAACCTACAATGGCTCCCCTCTATTACGGTATCCCTTCTTTTTTACACTAGTGTATTCATTCCCTGACTCAATCTTCCAGGTCCCACATGTTCTCCTCTCCTCCCCTTCTCTTTCTCTTTCTCAATCTCTTTCCCCTTTCTCCTTCTCTTTCTCATTCTCTCTTAGGTCTAAATGTTGACTTACTTTGTTTTAGATTTAACTTGTGACTGAGCTTCAGTTTATTTTATTATCAACCATTTACTATTATTCTCTATCCATTTATCTTTCAAAATTTTACATTGGTTTACTTCTCTTTTTAATTTATTTTTTTTATTTTTATTTATTTTATATAACCAAGTCCATTTAGATGAAAACAAACATTTATAGACAATATTTGGGAACTTGGGCGCGTTCTTTCCAAACTACTTCCTGCTGGTAAGGGGCACTGTCATGGGTGATTCAAGAAGATTCAGAAATCCTGGCTGTAGTTTGTAAAGCTGCTTTGTCCAGCTGTTTTGAATGTAGGATCACCTGGTACTCTGTTTCAGGCAGTCTGGCTTGATCAAACCACATTAATCTGGAAGAAATCCACATCTTTTCATTTTCTGTGGAAACAAAAATGGAAACCTTTCCCCCCAGTAACTTGTCCTTGAACTTAAATTTTGGAGTCAAAGCATTTTTTTAATTTAATTTATCATTTTACATGTCGATCCCAGTTCCCTCTCCCTCCTTCCCTCCCTCCCTACCTCACTCTCTCTCCTCCTCCTCCCCCCTCCCTCCCTCCCTTTTACTGTCTCTGCCCTCTCAAATGAACTCTAATCACCCTCCCCTCCCATTCTCCCACCCCAATCCCATATGTAGGGGAATGCCATCCAGTTGGGGTCATGTAGATCTGACAGGTCATGTGACGTAGGGACTAGGGATTCTCTCCTGTCTCTAGATTAAGGCAGTTATCCCTCCATGGGGGATGTGTTCGCAAGGTCCTTTTGTGCACCAGGGATACATCCTGGCTCCACTGTCTGAGGTCCCTTAGATTGCTCAGTCCTTCTGGCTGAGACCCATATTCAGAGGGGCCTGAGTCAGTCCAATGCTGCCTTCCCAGCTATCAGTCTAGTGCCCCCTTTGCTCCTACTTGTTCAGGTAAGCTGTCTGTATGTGTTTCTGCAACCTGGTCTTGTCCTCTCCATCTGCATCTGGGTTCTACTTCGACTCAGTGTTTATGTATGGGTGTTTGCTCCTGTTTCCAACAGGCATTAGTTGAGGGCTCCATGGATAGGTTAGTTGTTGATCTCACTCTCCGGGAAGGGCATTTATGGTAGCCTTTCCACGGAAGCTCAAATTGTTACTTGGCAGCAGTCTTGTAGTTCTCTAGACCTTTCTTTGTGTTCAATTTTATCTTCAAACCAATACTGGCTCCCTCTTTTATGTTCTCTCTTTCTCTCTCTCTCCCTCTCTCTTTCCTGACTTCTATTCCTAACCAGGCTCAATCTTCCTGGTCGCACATGTTTTCCTTTCCTCTCCCTCGTTTTCTCCTACTTTTCTCTCTATTAGTTGCCCCCCTCACTTCCCCTGAGCTCTGGGGGACTTGTCCCTTTCTGGTTCTGTGAGGGACTTTATATTGAATCTCTTAGAATACACCTTGTATCCTAGTTCCTCTGGTGGTGTGAATTTACATTGAGTTTTGTAAGTCTATAGTAACTGGAAGAGAAAAGGCTTTGATTTTGCTTGGAGCATACACACCTACTTTGTTATTTCCCTCAGCCTTTCCTTGTAGTTATAAGTTCCCCGATCATGATAAGAGTCTTCTCTTGCCCACCATGCCACTTATGCAACTTAACAACTCTAGGAATCTTGAGGAACAACACTTTCCTCATGGCCACAAAGCGTCACAGGCTGTCATCCTTTCCATACCCATGAACACAGGCATAAGAAACAGGAATTGTATTGTGAATGTAGAGATGAAGAGGTTTACAGTAGTGGAATATTAGAGAATATGAAGGTGTGAGTGCAAAGGACCTTGAAGTAGCTTGTGTGTTCACTCTCTATCTAGTCCATAATCGTGCCTCTAACCTGGGCTGCACAAAGCTGACTGAGACCATTCTTGTTGTTACTACTGCTGCTGAAGTCCAAATGTCCTTCCTAGGGTTTGAATGGGAGAGGTTTCACATCATCTCAAGTCTCTGAGTTCTTGGTCTCCAGCAGGGGGTATGATCACGAGGGTGTAAACCCATCTATGGTGATGGACCCAGCAGGGGTACTAGTCATTGGAAACAATAGGACCTGCCAATGCCATGTAAACAGCCACTACAGACCCATCTTCCCAAGTCCTCAGAAATGGATTCCTTGTCCTCCCTAGAGCCTGAAGCAAAGCAAAACCTGTGTAGCACCCTCATGTTGCTGCTTGTCAGGTAACTGGCCACAGCAGTGAGAACACTAATTAGAGAATCTCGACTGAGAGGTGGTGCTGCGATATTTCAATTCTCTTGGGAGTAGATATCCTAGGTTTCTTGCAAGTGCAAGACTTCGGGCGGGATGAAAATCAAGCAAACATTTAATAAAATAAAGGAATTACATGTCAGGCCTGGGAAGTCTTGTTCCAACTATGGAGAGTGTCACGCTGCTACAGGTCCATAGTTAGTCCTGATGTGTCAACATCAAGCCGAAGAGACCCATAGGGTCCACAGTACTGAGTCTGTGGGAAAGGCTCCCACATAAAATTAAACGCTGCCATTCTGTGGCGGTCACACAGGCAGGTGGCAAGGGTTCACCTTTTTTTCTTCTCTGATTCCAGCCACACACAGGCTTTTCAGCAGACTCACCTGGGAAAACAAAAAGTAAATCGAATCAACAGTTACGCAGGAGCCTGCCACTTGGATGCTGGTGGACACAGACACAATTATTGCTGGTTAAGGTACAGATTCCACACATGAGAACAATCATTTTGAAAGATGAAACCTTCATCCATGTTTTCTCCCATTCACTTTTCTTCAAGCCTTCCACATTGTTTGTATTTGTATTTTGAGCTAATACCCTCATGTTTGCAGATCAATGACTGGGTGGGGTGAGTTATTCCTGCTACGAGGAAGTTGGCAGCTAGATTGTCATCTCATGACATCTCTCAGGAGCCTAATGGAGTCAACAAAACAAAGGGGTCTTGGACCCTGTGTTGTGGTCAATCCCCCTGTTGCATGTCTGTAAATGAAGCATGAAAAGCTTGGGGTTGAATATGTTCCCTGCATTATGGAGATTTTAGAATGCATGAGAGCCTGCAAACTAAGGAAGACAAAGGATATCATCAATTTCCTGCAATGTTGAGCAGTCTGGGGAATCAGGAAGTTTGACAAACCAAAAATATTTTTGCTTGATATGTGTTAAGATGACCAGTGAGGATTTGTTAACAGAAAGGGTCAGAGAAGTGACCACATGCATTCCCTAAAAAAGATCCCCCAGGGAAGGTGAGTCTTGATATCTTTGGGGCTTTAAAAGGACTTGGCCTGGGTCATTGGATGGGTGCCACAATGGATTCTATAACTTTGTCTGTCAGGGACACATTCGTCTCACATTGTGCGGGGCTAGACAGCTTTTGCTTTGAGGACAGGTGGCCAGACATGTCACCCATGTTTTCTGCTTCTGTGACCTAAATTCTCTGGCCACACACCCATTCAACTTCACCATGACAGGAACTACATCATATTGTAACAGTCACACTCAGTTTTCCATTTTTCCTACTTCTTAAGGCCTCATGAGCAAAGCTGTGAAAATCATTCAGTGCTTGTATAGAAGCCTTTCACAAGCCAAGAGGCTGAGTGACAGCACACCCCCCTAAACTCCATGGTTGCCTTAGTTGATCCAAACTTACACTCCCATCGACTACTCTGTCTATGATAGTCCAGGACAGGAAGACACTAGCGCTGAGTGTCTCACCAGTTTGAACAAGTTGCTACAGAGGCTGTGGCACGGATTGCTCCTCCATTGTCACAAATGGCAGACACTGATGGTTTTGTGTGTTCTGTCTCCCAATGAAAATGTGGGGTGTACCTGCTATTTGATCTTCTTCCAAACATAGTCTCATGATCTAGCCCATTCTGACCTTGTGAGGTGGTTAGGTGAGAGCCAGTTGGTCAGAGAGAGCCAAACAGGGCTCTTCTCGTTGAGGTGCTCCATGAAAGAAGCTTCTTTGGGGATAAAAGTGGAGTGCATGAGTTGATTAAATCTTCCAGAGATGATCATGGAGGAGCAGGTCTGTATCTCTGGAACACCTGCATGGTAAGAAAGACTTTGGTGTTATCTACTCTCTGAAAATGAAAGAATAACAGAGGGGTGGGGACATCAACTCTCAGTTCCCACCCAGTGCAATGCTACCCTAAGAGTTTCTTCTTTCAAAGCTCCAGGTTAATATTGGGTGTTAGTTTGCATCAGAATGGCCCCCATCGGTGAACATGATTGGATACTTATTCCCAGTAGGTGAGATTGTTTCGAAAGAAAGAGGAGGACAGTAGAGGGTCCCAGAGCATTAGGGATTCAAAAGACAAACCCATCCGCTTGATGTCTGTGTGTCTTGCTTGAGACTTGGAGGTACGCTTATCCGCTCCAGCTCCAATGACATGCCGCCTGTTGTTAGATTACATAACGATGGTCATGTACTGTCACCCTCTGCAACTGAGGACCTCCTAAGGACCATGCTTTCTCTCCTAAGTTGCCTTGGTCAGAGTGCTTTGTCATGGAAATAGATTATAAACAGAGCAGGGAGTGGCGCATTCAGTAAATGAATGCCAGAAAAGGAAGTATTTTGTGTGTGTGTCTGCACCAATTTTCTATGTCACACATCCTAGGGCATCTGGGAAATGTTTCAAGCCCTCCTTACTGAGACAGCTGGCCCACTGCACCATCAATGCTAGTAGAGCCACACAGTGTAGACTGCCCCAGAGAGTTGTGGATGCAAGGTGCCCAGAGCTGTGGCCACAGAAGTGGATTGCAATTTGCTAAACTAACACAAAGTTTGTAGTCCTGAAGATGATTGCCAGCATTCTCAGCAGAGGAAGGAAAGCCAAACTTCACTGGTGAATAATGTCAAGACCAGGCATCAGAACCTCACCTTCCACTCAAAGAAACACTGCATGCTCAAACTGCTTCATCTAAACCAGTGGTTCTCAACCTGGGGGGGGGTTCTCAACCTCTTTGTGGGTCAAATGACCATTTCACAGGGTCATATCACACCAGCAGAAAACAGAGATATTTACATTATTGTTCAAAACAGTTGCAAAATTACTCATGAAGTACCAACAAAAATAATTGTATGGATGGGGGTCCCCACATCATGAGAAACTGAATTAAAGTGTAACAGCATGGGGAAGGTTGAGACCCACTGATCTAAATTATGCCCTCAGAACAGACTCTGGATTCCCTGTCATCTGGGCAGTCCCCACTGAATCAGAGATCTGACCATAGCCTGCATGGTGACCATGAGGACTCTGCAGACACCTCACTCAGCAAGATGCACACTGTGTCACTCACTGACAACTAGTACCTCTGTGGCAATATAGGTTTTCTCCTAATCGAGACCCTGAATGTGGGCATTGGACACCAAGTTTACAAGGATGATGGTCTTGTCTGGAGTGATGTTCTACAGGCCTTTCAAGCCCTACTTACCATTTATAGTTCACATAAAAAAAAAAAAAAAAAAAAAACAAAATCAAAAAGCCTGTAATTTTAGTCACTTGACAGGACAGAATCACACACTGTGATAAAAATATTACACCAGTTTCTCGAACTCTGGGACAGCAGCAGATTGCTATGGGTGCCTGGTGGAAGGAGTCTGTAAAAAAAAAGAATATTGGTGTTAGTTACCTGACCAGCCCAAGATGGTTAGAGCAGAAAGAGGTCCTGAGAAGGGTTTGCCTTGACCTCCCTGTGATGGCATTGTTTTCTGCTCCTGGGAATCCACTCCCTACACCCCCAACTCTCTTCCACATGGTGTTTGTTCCAGCCCCTGATTGTCCAAGGTCCCAGCCTCTCTCCTACATGCTCATCCCTTTCATATAACTGCCCGACTGGAACTGGAACTTCCTATGGGCAGATTCTCCTCCCTTTTAACCATCTTTATGCCCTTTCCTCCTCTCTCTTTCTTTTCTTTTGACAGGGCGCACATGCCCCTCTCTACCTCTCTGCCCCTCTCCCTGGGCCTCCCTTACCTCATGGGCTTACACAGTATATGGACTTGATTATATCTGGTCATTGAGAAACATAATGAATAGGGAGGTGTCTGAAGACCTCAAGTCGTGCAGAATACAAAGTTGTATAAGGTGGCTGCAGAAGCTGGAGGGCTGGCTCTTTCAAACAGGCTGGCAGTATGGCTGATATCTGTCCAGCCATAGTGCTGGGTCAACTATGAGTTTAAGCTGTAGGAGCTAAGAGTTCCCACTTCAGAGAGAAGAGGAGTACAGAGCTTGTGCCCAGGTTGCTGGAGGTGTGTGTGATAGTGAACTTCATAGTTGGGGTACACAGTCTGTCGGGTTCTGGCCTGGCTCCCCTATGTGGCTTGGTAGGCCACACCAGGCCGAACTGAGTCCCATGGTTTATAAACCATGGACCCAGGCCTGTTCTTCAGACCTTGAAAGAGACACAAGCAAAGGAACCTGTTAGTGACTGTGACATCAGCAGGACTTAACACAAAGCTACACTACTGCTGCATACCTTTCCACAAGATTACACACCCCCTAACCTGTTCTGAGTCCACAATGCCCACTGTCTTCTTTCCTTAGCATCCTTTGCTTGTCTCTGCTTCAGTCTCAACTTCCCCATGATCCACATACAGGAATACAGTGGGAAAGCTCCTTCTGTGCCTACAGACATCTAAGGGTTCATGTCCTATACATGATCACACAATATCAATGGCCAAGGGCCTTGTAATTCAAAGATGAAATCCAAAAGGGGAAGCCATTCACCATGCCTACCCTGTTTCCTGGAACTCTGTTTCCCATGCCTTGCTGTCCCTTACCTGGGGACTGTGTCTTCTGTCTTTGGGGTGAGGAGGCAAGTGCATAAATTTATAAACAGGTGCCTAATCCTCCTCCTCACCCCTTTCCAGCCCCTTCTGTGCATCTTCTTGGAGGCTGTGGCTTCTTCCTGGGGGTGGTCCTTGCTAGAGATCGGTGCTGAATCTTCAACTGTTATTTTGTCGATATTTTCAAATTCATCGTTCACTCTCAGGGGAGAGTCCAGGGTGTCGATAGTGTCATGGATTCGTTCACTGCGCTGTGGACCAGTTTCCTTCAGGTCTGTAGAAGTGCTGATGCCAGCAGTGACGTCAGCATCATTCTGGGTTTCTGGCGTCCCTGTGCTTCTACTGTTGTCCCAGAAGCACAGCCCTTCCAGGGATGAGAGAGTGAGCATGTTGGCGCTGCCCATCTCCTCACTCTCAGCCTTGTCAGCATCATGGGCAGCTGAGTTATGAGAAGTGGTTTCCTCTAGGCAGGAGAGGGTCTCCTCAGATGAAGTAGTACTCTCTGTGTTCTCTGTATTTTTATTGATGTTATAGGAGCGCACAGGAGAAAGTGGTGAGTTAGAACTCAAAAGCCAGCTGATACTGAGCAGCTCGTATAAACCTGGAGAGCTGGACCTAGAGGAGATTTTGCTTTTTCTCACTTCATTCAACTCTTGCCCTTGGTTGTCTTCTGATGTGAGGAATGTGGGCAAAGCTGTTTTACTCTGTGCCTTCCTTAGGGACAAAAGGAAGGTGGGATGACCTGCAGAAGGGCTCTTGGGACCCTGCCAGATAGAACCGTGGACGTTACTATCGCCTTTTCTCCTGTTGAACATACTGGTTTTTGCTAGGGCATCATTAAGCCTACTTGTTCCTTTGAGTTCCAGGGTTTCTTCAGCCATGGGGTCTAAGCAACACATAGTATCTACAATGGTAGAGATGGATGGCCTGGATCTACTTTCTCTGGATAGTGCTAGGAAATCTTCATCACAGAGATTCATGTACGGAAATACTTCCTCCATGTCCCCCACTGGGACAGGTGGGGGATTCGACCACCACAAGGTGCTACAAGTAAAAAGACAAAAGCAGATAGGTTTATGTCTCTCAATTTCACTTCATAAAAAACGTACCTACCTCAATATCCTAATGATAATCTTTGGGTCAGAGGTTGAAAAAAAATAGGTGACAGTCTCAAACCTAAAACAATTATGTGGATGCATAAGAAAGAACAGAGATGAAATAAGTGGTCACTTAGAGGTTGAAAGGAAGGCTGATGAAACAAAAATCAAATCAAAGATTTGGTGACATGTCAAGATGAAGTCTGCAAAACTCTTGCCCAGAGAGAAGATACAAATTATGGAAATGTGAGACAAGACATACAGTGTGGAAGAAAGACAAGTATGATCTAGGGCACCTTGCTTGTGGTGTGTATGATGTGAATTGTCTCTCTATTTTATGACGAACATTGATGGCACAATATTAAACCCAGGTACCATTTGCTGCCTTCCTGCTTCTATACCCTAGGTGTAGTGATCAATTCTGGATGTTTCAAAACATGCAAAGGAATCCATTTAGGGATAAGAAGGAACGAGTACAGATTACATGATGTATCTTAGTTCCAGTTCTTATAGTAAAGATCAGTTCTCCTCAAGAAGCAACACCAGACACAAGGAAAGCTTCCTCCAAATTTAGTCTTAGAACATGCATTCGCAATGCTGAATCCTTAACTGCGCACACACACGCACACACACACACACACACACACATACACACAGTGACGCAGGCTAGGGTATTCTCCAATGTCTTTGATGAATTTCCACATGTGCATGTGTTATGAGATTCCATGGTACTTGATGGGAAGTTCAAAACACATGACACAGTTGATGCTTCATGTTCATAGTTCAACAGGGAATCTTAGAATAATTCCACGGGAATCTATTCGACAACAAGCATGGAAGAAGGTCCAGAGGGGGGGACAGGCTCAGAAAAAAAAAAGAAAAAAAACCAAATGGATTCCTGTCACTTTCTGAAGTAGAAATAAACATAGAGCTTGTGACTGTCATCCCAGGTCCAGATACATGGTGATCCTGACTAGAGCCATGGAGCAGCAGGTGGATCCTTAACTGAAACAGGGGCCTTTTGGACACACAAGGGGCAGCTGCACAGTCACAGAGCAGAGGAAAAGATCCCAGGTCAGTATGCATCTCCAGAAATGTTACAGGGGAATGCGTTATGTCACACAGTTAATGTTTAAAAGAAGAAAAGAAAATAAACCAAAGTAAAAAAAGGCAAAAAATTTTATACAGAACAATTAAGAGAAATGTACACATAATCAGAAATCCATGCCTCATCCAAAAGCACTGGGTTCATGCATATAAAGAAAAACAGCCTGAACCTAAAGAAATGCCTAGAGACCTACGAGACTGCTGCCAGCTAACAATTTGAGCAACCGTGGAAAGGCTACCATAAATGCCCTTCCCGGATAGTGAGATCAACAACTAACGTATCCATGGATGCCTCATCTAATAGCTGCTGGAAACAGAAGCAATACCCATATCTAAACACTGAGTCAAACTAGAATCCAGATGCAGAGGGAGAGGACAAGACCAGGTTTCAGAAACACATAGAGACAGCGGACCTGAACAAGGAGGAGCTAACGGGCCCCCAGACAGATAGTTGGGAATCCAGCATGGGACTGACTCAGGCCCCCCTGAACATGGGTCTCAGCCAGAAGGACTGAGCAGTCTAAGGCACCTCAGACAGTAGAACCAGAATGTATTCCTGGTGCACAAAAGAATCTTGCAGACACATCCCCCATGGAGGGATACTGCCTTAACCTAGAGACAGGAGAGAAGGCCTAGTCCCTACTTCAAATGACCTGACAGATCTACTTGATCCCACCTGGATGGCATTGCTGTCCTTTACCTGGGAACTGTGTCTTCTGTCTTTGGGGTGAGGAGGCAACT
Organism: Phodopus roborovskii; assembly: GCF_943737965.1. Taxonomy (NCBI): domain Eukaryota; kingdom Metazoa; phylum Chordata; class Mammalia; order Rodentia; family Cricetidae; genus Phodopus; species Phodopus roborovskii. Next base: position 133,346 of record NW_026126803.1, on the reverse strand, counting down.
GCATAAATTTCTAAACAGGTGCCTAATCCTCCTCCTCACCCCTTTCCAGCCCCTTCTGTGCTTCTTCTTGGAGGCTGTGGCTTCTTCCTGGGGCTGGTCCTTGCTAGAGATCGGTGCTGAATCTTCAACTGTTATTTTGTCGATATTTTCAAATTCATTGTTCACTCTCAGGGGAGAGTCCAGGGTGTCGATAGTGTCATGGATTCGTTCACTGCCCTGTAGATCAGTTTCCTTCAGGTCTGTAGAAGTGCTGATGCCAGCAGTGACGTCAGCATCATCCTGGGATGAGAGACTGAGCATGTTGGCGCTGCCCATCTCCTCACTCTCAGTCTCGACAGCATCATGGGCAGCTGAGTTATGAGAAGTGGTTTCCACTTGGCAGGAGAGGGTCTCCTCAGATGAAGTAGTACTCTCTGTGTTCTCTGTATTTTTATTGATGTTATAGGAGCGCACAGGAGAAAGTGGTGAGTCAGAATTCCAAAGCCAGCTGGTATCGAGCAGCTCATATAAATCTGGAGAGCAGGGACCTAGAGGAGATTTTGCTTTTTCTCACTTCTTTCAACTCTTGCCCTTGGTTGTCTTCTAATTTCAGGAATGTGGGTAAAGCTGGTTCACTCAGGGCCCTCCTTAGGGACAGAAGGAAGGTGGGATGACCTGCAGAAGGGCTCTTGGGACCCTGCCAGATAGCACCGAGGATGTTACTATCGCTTTTTCTCCTGTTGAACATACTGATTTTTGCTAGGGCATCCTTAAGCCAATTTGTTCCTTTGAGTTCCAGGGTTTTTTCAGCCATGGGGTCTAAGCAACACATAGTATCTACAATGGTAGAGATGGATGGCCTGGAACTACTTTCTCTGGATAGTGCTAGGAAATCTTCATCACAGAGAGATTCATGTACGGAAATACTTCCTCCATGTCCCCCACTGGGACAGGTGGGGGATGCGACCACCACAAGGTGCTACAAGTAAAAAGACAAAAGCAGATAGGTTTATGTCTCTCAATTTCACTTCATAAAAAACGTACCTACCTCAATATCCTAATGATAATCTTTAGGTAAGAGGTTGAAAAAAAAATAGGTGACAGTCTCAACCCTAAAGCAATTATGAGGATGCATAAGAAAGAACAGAGATGAAATAAGTGGTCACTTAGAGGTTGAAAGGAAGGCCGATGAAACAAAAATCAAATCAAAGATTTGGTGACATGTCAAGATGAAGTCTGCAAAACTCTTGCCCAGAGAGAAGATACAAATTATGGAAATGTGAGACAAGACATACAGTGTGGAAGAAAGACAAGTATGATCTAGGGCACCTTGCTTTTGGTGTGTATGATATGAATTGTCTCTAGAGAGGTGATAGTCATGACAGAAGGTAATTTCTTGAATCATAAAATAGACGAACATTGATGGCATATTATTAAACCCATGTACCATTTGCTGCCTACCTGCTTCTATACCCTAGGTGTGGTGATCAATTCTGGATGTTTCAAAACATTCAAAGGAATCCATTTTGGGATAAGAAGGAACGAGTAATATAATATCTGCTCATAGAACATCGTAGGCCTACAGATTACATGATGTACCTTAGTTCCAGTTCTAAAGTAAAGATCAGTTCTCCTCAAGAAGCAACACCAGACACGAGGAAAGCTTCCTCCAAATTTAGTCTTAGAACATGCATTCCCAATGCTGAACCCTTAACTGTGCACACACAGGCACACACACACAAACACACACACACACACACACACACACACAAACACACACACACACACACACTGACACATGCTAAGGTTTTCTCCAGTGTCTTTGATGATTTTCCAAATGTGCATGTGTTATGAGATTCCATGGTACTTGATGGGAAGTTCAAAACACATGACACAGTTGATGCTTCATGTTCATGGTCAGTTCAACAGGGAATCTTAGAATAATTCCACGGGAATCTATTGGACAACAAGCATGGAACAAGGTTCAGAGCGGGGGACAGGCTCAGAAAAAAAGAAAAAAAAAAAAAAAAAGCAAATGGATTCCTGTCACTTTCTGAAGTAGAAATAAACATAGAGCTTGTGACTGTCATCCCAGGTCCAGATACATGGTGATCCTGACTAGAGCCATGGAGCAGCAGGTGGATCCTTAACTGAAACAGGGGCCTTTTGGACACACAAGGGGCAGCTGCACAGTCACAGAGCAGAGGAAAAGATCCCAGGTCAGTATGCATCTCCAGAAATGTTACAGGGGAATGCCTTATGTCACACAGTTAATGTTTAAAAGAAGAAAAAAAATAAACCAAAGTAAAAAAAGGCAAAAATTTTATACAGAACAATTAAGAGAAATGTATACATAATCAGAAATCCATGCCTCATCCAAAGCACTGGGTTCATGCATATAAAGAAAAACAGCCTGAACCTAAAGAAATGCCTAGAGACCTACGAGACTGCCGCCAGCTAACAATTTGAGCAACCGTGGAAAGGCTACCATAAATGCCCTTCCCGGATAGTGAGATCAACAACTAACGTATCCATAGATGCCTCATCTAATAGCTGCTGGAAACAGAAGCAATACCCATATCTAAACACTGAGTCAAACTAGAATCCAGATGCAGAGGGAGAGGACAAGACCAGGTTTCAGAAACACATAGAGACAGCGGACCTGAACAAGGAGGAGCTAACGGGCCCCCAGACAGATAGTTGGGAATCCAGCATGGGACTGACTCAGGCCCCCCTGAATATGGGTCTCAGCCAGAAGGACTGAGCAGTCTAAGGCACCTCAGACAGTAGAACCAGAATGTATTCCTGGTGCACAAAAGAATCTTGCAGACACATCCCCCATGGAGGGATACTGCCTTAACCTAGAGACAGGAGAGAAGGCCTAGTCCCTACTTCAAATGACCTGACAGATCTACTTGATCCCACCTGGATGGCATTGCTGTCCTTTACCTGGGAACTGTGTCTTCTGTCTTTGGGGTGAGGAGGCAACTGCATAAATTTCTAAACAGGTGCCTAATCCTTCTCCTCACCCCTTTCACGCACAGAGACACACACAAAAATAAATAAAAAAGAAAGAAAAACAGAATACAAAATCCAAGCAAGAAGGGTAAATATCCCATTGTCAAGGTCCAAGAGTCTCAGGGAGTCCAGTTGATCAAGAGAAATGCAGAAGTCTTACTGCTCTCCACCTCACAAGAGTTGCTCAGCTGTATAAAGACAAGTCCCAACCTTGCAGTTCCTATTTGAACAGACTTCCATAACTTCTTACCTCAGCTTTTGTGATGTCACAATAAGGGATGAGGAATAACTACCAGAATATCCCACAATTTGTTGCTCTATACATCTCCAAGAACTGCATATCTTTTGTCATGGCCCTGAGAAAATCCTCAACAAAATGCTCCTTAAAGGGCAAAGGAAAATCCTACACTCTGTCAGGCTCTCAGAGGACAGGGTCATATGGCAGATGAGGGCTGGGGAATTTGTAAGAGGGGTCTGAGGCAGTGGGGTACTTGACTTTGGCAGATCCCTCCTGCACCCAGTCACCCAATTCCTCCTGCTGTTTCCACCATCATTGAGACTTTATGGCCTTCTCAAACTGCACCTACTGCTATAACCCAAGCATTCAGACACATGAGGTGTGACACAATATCAAACCTGAGGAGCACACTTTGACTTTAAGAACCTAGTAACTAGGTAACATTGTAACAAGGTAACATGTGCCATAGTAACAAGAGGGACAGACAATCTCTGTGCTGATCATTCTTAGGGTCACAGATATGAACTAGTTAGAAAATAAACCTATGATCTGCCCTAACGTCCTTTGTACTCTGATAATTCTGACTACTGCAGGCCTCATCTCTACACATAAGATGTTCAATTCCTTTATGTAAAACTCATATAGGTGGGAGTTTAAAGGATGGTAGGTAGCTCTCCCTGAAACTTGGATGATCTAAGGAAATGGACTAATAGCTCATGATATATATGAGTTTGTTTGTTTTTTGTTATGTGTGACATAGCAACTGTGGAAATAGCTACCAGGAGAGATGAGCTTTGAAGTGCATCGAAGACTGTAGGAGACGATAAACATTCACATGGTAATGAAGTATAGTGTGATTACAGCTTGTTCATGAAATAAAACATTTAAAACAAAAAAATTAAATGTATAAATTTCAAAGAATCATGCTGAAAATTAGACATATGGGGCCAATAAAAAAAGGTGAATGGAAAGCACTAATTAAATCAACAATCAATTAAGAGATGTAAATCAAACCAACAAACTAATTATTTGGAAGTCTATGCAGATGAACAATGTCTCTTTGTCTGATATCATAGTTTATGTGAACCAATGTCTCAGTGCAACAGCTGTGCATCAACCAAGCAATAGCCTCTGGGTAGAGTGAGAAGCCTCAGCCCCACTGAGTTCCTGATGTGTGTGGAGTCTGCAATTCCTCACAATGGCTCCTGTGAGGATATAGGAAGGAATCAGCTAATCACACCTATCCACGGCTAGAGGGGAGAGGTGGACAGAAGTTCTTCCCTTTCTGTCTCCCAGGACAGAAATAGTGTTCTCACAGCCAAGACCAATTCCCTGATACGCAGCAACATGTGGGTGCTACACAGGTTTTGCTTTGGCTCAGGCATTAGGCAGAAGGAAACCATGTCTCCAGATTTGGAAAGAAGCAGCTGCTTCTAGGGCATTGGCAGGTCCCTTTGTCTCCAGTGAGCAATTGCCCCTGCTGGGTTCCACCAGCGTGGGGTTTAACCCTCCTGATTGCATTTCTGATAGACACCAAGAACTCAGAGATTTGAGATGATGTGAACCCTCTCCCATTCAAACCCTAGGGAGGACATTTGGACTTCAGCAGCAGTAGTAACAACAAGAATGGACTCAGTTAGCTTTGGGCAGCCCAGGTTAGAGACACGGTTATGGACTAGAGAGTGAACATATAAGCTTCATCAAGGTCTTTGTCCTCAAACTCTCATACTCTCTAATGACTCCAACTACTGCCAATCTCTTGATCTCTACAATCATGATGCAATTCCTGTTCTTTACACTCATATTTATGGGTATCGAAATGATGAAAGCCTGTGAAGATTCGAGGCCATGAGGAAAGTGTTGCTCCTCAAGATACCCCAGAACGGTTAAGTTCATGAGTGGCATGGTGGGCAAGAGAAGAGACTAACCATGATAGGAGGATTCATAACCACAAGGAAATTCTGAAGGAAGTAATTAAGGAGGTGTGTATACTCTAAGCAAAGTCATATTCCTTTCCTTTTCCAGCTAATGTAGACTAACAAAATCAAATGTAAATACTGTCCAAGATAAATGGATAAGGAATAATAGAACGTGGTTGATAATAAACTGAAGCTGACACACAAACTACATCTCAAACAAACTAAGTCAACATTTAGAGGAAAACCCAACGCACCGGTCAGCACACTTTCGATGTTCAGGTCAGTGGTGATCACAGATGTTCAGTGTCAAAGACGGACAACAAAAAATAAAGTTCTCACGACCAAAGTCTTGAGTGAATCCTCTGCAGCCAACCAACAGCTTCACTGCAATGAAAGGACAAGATCCAGGCCCAGCTGGTGCCTTATATGGGTGACCACTCTCATTCCTCACAATGGCTCCTTGTGATGTCACCGAGCCATGGACCAATTTCAGATAGCCAGATGCCAACATGGTCTTTTGAGTTCTTTGCCTATGTCTCCTGTCAAATTGATGCCAAGAGAGGCCCAGGTTAATTTGTCTCAGGTTTCAGAGCATCAGGCACAGCCCCAATTAATGCACAGAGACTCTGTATTTGATATAATGCTGTTGGCCAGATACTAGTTTCTTATCAGCTAGCTTTGTCTTAATTATTATCCCATTTCTATGTATTTCCACGTGGTCTTCTCCATCCAGGGAGAAGCAGCTAGCTGGTGGTTGTGCTCTTTCGGGACTCTCCATCTTGACTCCTCCTTACTACTTCCTCTTTACTTCTTGTCTCCTAGTCCCTCCTCTCTTGCTTTCCTATTGGCCAACAGTGCTTTATTCATTAACCAATATGAGAAACATATTTACAGAATGACATCTCCCATCAGACTTACATTCCCATTGACTCCGTGTCTATGATAGTTCTGGGTGGGAAGACACTAGCACTGACTGTCCCACCTGTTTGAACAAGTTGCTACAGAGCCTGTGGCACGGACTGCTTCATGGTCTTTTCCATTGTTACAAATTGCAGACACTGATGGTTTTGTGTGTTCTGTCTCCCATAGAGAATTGTGGGATGTACCTGTAATTTGATCTTTTTCAAAACATACACTCATGATCTAGCCTGTCTTAACTTGTGAGGTGGTCACGATCATTCAGTTTTGTACAAACAGCCGAACAGGGCTCCTCTAGTTGAGGGGCTCTATGAAAGGAGCTTCTTTGGGGATAAAAGAGTAGTGCACGAGTCGATTAAATCTTCCAGAGATGTGCATGGAGGAGCAGGTCTGTATCTCTGTAACACCTGCATGGTAATAAAGACTTTGGTGTATCTACTCTCTGAAAATGAAAGAAGACCAGAGGGAGGGGACATCAACTGTCAGATCCCAGTGCAATGCTACTCTAAAAGTTTCTCCTTTTCAAAGCTCCAGGTTAATATTGGGTGTTAGTTTGAATCAGAATGGCCCCCATCAATGAACATGATTGAATACATATCCCCAGTAGGTGAGACTGTTTGGAAAGAAAGATGAGTAGTCAGTGGAGTGTCCCAGAGCACTAAGGATTCAAAAGCCAAACCCATCCGCACTCATCTCTGTGGGTGTCATACTTGAGAATATGAGGTAAGCTATCAGCTCCAGCTCCATTGCCATGCCCGACTGCTTCTTGCTAGATTTCATCACAATGGTCATGTACTATCACCCTCTGCAACTGATGACCCCCTAAGGACCATCCTTTCTCTCATAGGTTGCCTTGGTCAGAGTGCATTGCTATGGCAATAGATTAGAAACAGAGCAGGAGTGGGCAAGTTCAGTAAGTGAATGCCAGAAAAGGAAGTATTTTGTGTGTGTGTGCAACAAGTTTCTATCTCACACATCCCAGGGCATCTGGGAAATGTTTCACAAAACAGGGAGACAAGAATCAAGCCATCCTTACCAAGACAGCTGGCCCACGGCAACACTGCCAGTAGAGCTGGGCATTGTAGCCTGCCCGAGACACTTGTGCATGCAAGCTCTACTCAGCTTTGGACAGCGAAGTGGATTGCAAATTGATAAACTAACACAATGCCCATATGCCCAAAAATCAATGCCAGCATCTCAGTAGAGAAAAGAAAGCCCAACTTCCTTGCTGAATAATGTTAAGGTCAGGCTTCTGAAACTTACCTTTCACCAAAAAGAGACGCTCAGGATGCTCAAACTACTTCATCTAAATCAGTGGTTTTCAACCTGGTGATCTAAACCTCTTTGTGGGTCAAATGACCATTTCACTTGGTCATCTAACACCAGCAGAATACAGAGATATTTACATTATTGTTCAAAACAGTTGCAAAATTACTTATGAAGGAGGAACAAAAATAATTGCATGGCTTGTGGTCCCCATATCATGAGAAACTGAAGTATAAAAACATAAGAAGGTTAAGACACACTGATCTAAATTATCCCCTCAGGACAGACTCTGGATTCCCTGTCATCTGGGCAGTCCCAGCTGAATCAGAGGTCTGATCATAGCTTGCATGTTGACTGTGAGGACTGTGCAGACACCGCATTCAGCAAGAATGCACAGTATATCACTCACTGACAGCTTGTACCTCTGTGACAATGAATGTTTGCTCCTAATCTAGACCCTGAATGTGGGCATTGGACACAAAGTCGTACAAGGATGCTGGTCTTGTCTGGAGTGATGTTCCACAGGCCTCCATAGCCCTACTTACCTTTTCACAGGTCACAGAAAAAAAACCTGTAATTATTGTCACTTGACAGGAAAGAATCACTCACTGTGAAAAAAAATATTACACCAGTTTGTGGACTTCTGGGACAAAGGTAGGTTACCATGGGTGCCTGGTGGAAGGAGGCTGTGAAAAAACACACAGGTGTTATTTACCTGATCATCTCAAGATTAGTTAGACAAGAAAGAGGTCCTGAGAGGGGTGTGGCTTGACCTCCCTGGGATGGCATTTTCTTCTGCTCCTGGTAATCTACTCACTACATGCCAACTCTCTTCCTGAGGGACTTTGCTCCAGCCCCTGCCAGTCCAAGGACATGGCCTCTCCTCTACAAGCTTATTTCTTTCTTACAGCTGCAAGACTGGAATTGGAAATTCCTATTGGCAGATTCTCCTTCTTTTTAATCACCTTTATGCCCTTGCCTCTTCCCTCTTACTTTCTTTTCTTTGAAGGGTCATACATACTCATTTTCACCACCCTGCCCTTCTCCCTGGGCCTCCTTACCTCCTGGGATTTCACAGTATATGGACTTCTTTACATCTGGTCATTGAGAACCCTCATCAATAGGGATGTGTCTGAAGACCTCAAGTCGTGTGGAACACAAAATTTGATAAAGTGGTTCTTGATGCTGGATGGCGGGTTCTTTAAAATAGGGTGGTGGTGTGGCTGACTCTCTGCCTTGTCATAGTGCTGGGGCAAGTATGAGTATATGTTGGTGGAGAAAACTGCTCCCACTGCAGGGAGAGGATGGGTAGAGAGCTTGTCCCCAGGTTGCTGGAGGTGTCTGATAGGGAACATCATAGTTGTGGTATACAGCTCTGCTGAGTTCTGGCCTGGCTCCCTCCTGTGACTTGGTAGGCCTCACCAGTATGATGTGGGTTCCTCAGGACCCAGGCCTGTTCTTAAGACTTTAAAGAGACCCTAGCAAAGGACTCTGTCAGTGACTGTGACATCAGAAGAACTTAACACAAAGCTGTCCCATACCTCTCTAGAAGATGCCTCTTACCTTAACCTGTTCCCAGTCCTCAATCCCAACTGTCTTCTTCTTCCCTCCATTGAAGCTGGTTGCATCCTTTGCTTGTCTGCTTCAGGCTCAACTTCCCCAAGACCCACATAAAGAGATACAGTGGGAATGCTCCATCTAGGCCTACATACCTCTTATGGTCCAGGTCCTATACATAGGTCACAACATCAATGGCAATACTCCTTGCAATTCAAAGAAGAAATACACAAAGATGAAAGTCACGCCTACTAGGTTTCCTGGAACTCTGTTTCCCATGCCCTGCTGTCCCTTACCTGGGGACTGTATCTTCTGTCTTTGGGGTGAGAAGGCAACTGCATAAATTTCTAAACAGGTGCCTAATCCCTCTCCTCACCCCATTCCAGCCCCTTCTGTGCTTCTTCTTGGAGGGTGTGGCTTCTTCCTGGGGGCTGGTCCTTGCCAGAGATCAGTTGTGACTCTTCAACTGTTATTTCATCAATACTTTCAAATTCATTGTTCACTCTCAGGGGAGAGTCCAGGGTGTCGATTGTATCATACATTCTCTCACTGCATTGTAGATCAGTTTCCTTCAGGTCTGTAAAAGTGCTGATGCTAGCAGTGACTTCGGCATCACACTGGGTTTCTGGCATCCCCGTGCTGCTGCTGTCATCCCACAACCACAGCCCTTCCAGGGATGAGAGACTGAGCATGATGGCGCTGCCCGTCTCCTCATTCTCAGCCTCGTCAGCATCATGGGCAGCTGAGTTATGAGAAGTGGTTTACTCTAGGCAGGAGAAGGTCTCCTCAGATGTGCCACTGTCATCAGATGAAGTAATACTCTCTGTGTCCTCTGAATGTTTAATTGATGTTATAGGAGGGCACAGGATAAAGTGGTGGGTCAGAATTCCAAAGCCAGCTGGTATCGAGCAGCTCATATAAATCTGGAGAGCTGGACCTAGAGGAGCTTTTGCTTTTTCTCACTTCATTCAACTCTTGCCCTTGGTTGTCTTCCGATGTCAGGAATGTGGGCAAAGCTGTTTCACTCTGGGCCCTACTTAGGGTCAGAAGGAAGGTGGGATGACCAGCAGAAGGGCTCTTGGGACCCTGCCAGATGTCACCGTGGATGTTACTATCACTTTTTCTCCTGTTGAATATATTGTTTTTTGCAAGGGCATCATTAAGCTTATCTGTTCCTTTGACTTCCAGGGGTTCTTCAGCCACGGGGTCTAAGCAACACATAGTATCTACAATGGTGGAGATGGATGGCCTGGAACCAGTTTCTTGGGATGGTGCTAGTGAATCTCTATCACAGAGATTCATGTATGGAAATTCTTCCTCCATATTCCCCACTGGGACAGGTGGGGGATGGGACCACCACAAGATGCTTACGGTAAAAAGACAAAAGCAGGTTTAGCAGATAAGTTTATGACTCTCAATTTCTACTTCATGAATATTGTAGCTACCTTAGCATCCTCATGATAATTTTGTGGTCAGAGGTTAAAAAAAAAACAAAAGGTTCCCACACAAACCTAAAGCAATCATGAGAAAGAATAAGAAAGAGCAGAGATAAAATAAGTCATCACTTATAGGTTGAAAGGAAGACCAAAAAAAAAAAAAAAGATCTGGTGACTTGTAAAGATGAAGTCTGTCAAAACTCTTGCCCAGAGAGAAGATAAAAATTATGGAAATGTGAAACAAGGCATACAATGCGGAAGAAAGACAAGTATGATCTAGGACATCCTGGTGTGCGTTTGATGTGAATTGACTCCTACAGAGGTGACAATCATGAAAGAAGGCGATATCTTGAATTGTAAAAGAGACAAACATTGATAGAATATTGTTAAACTTGTGTACCATTTGCTTCCTTCCTGCTACTACACTTCAGGTGTGATGATCAATTGTGGACGTTACAGACATGCAAAGGCATCAATTTAGGGATAAGGTGGAAAGAGTAACATCATTTATACTACTAGAAGTTCCCAGGCCTACAGAGTAAGTGATGGATCTTACCTCCTGGTTTTAGAGTAAAGATCAATTTCCTCAATAAGCATCAACAGATACAAGAAATGTTCTCTCCAAACTTAGTCTTGAAAGCCTGCATTCCTCTGATGCTGAACCCTTAACTGTAGACAAACACACACAGACACACAGACAGACAGACAGACAGACAGACAGACACACACACACACACACACACAAAGAGGCTGGGGTATACTCCAATGTCTTTGATGAATTTCCACATGTACATCTGTTTTCAAAACACAGGTCAGAGTTGATGCTTCATGTTCATAGTGACTTGAACAGAGAATCCTATGATAATTCCATTGGAAATCATTGGACATCCAGAATGGGAGGTGGTCCAGTGAGTGGGCCCACGCTCATCCATAAAAAAATGGATTCATGTCAGTTTCTGAAATAGATATAGACATAAGGCTTTTTCCTATAATCCCAGGTCCAGAGACATGGTGATCTTGACTAGAGCCATGGAGCAGCCAGTGGAAGCACAAGAAACAGCTGCACTGTCACAGAGCAGAGAAAATGATCCCATATCACTATGCATCTCCAAAATTATTACAGGGGAATGCCTTATGTCACACAGTTAAGGTTTATAATAAGAAAAATGAAACAAAAGTAAAAAAAGGCAAAAATATTTTATACAAAACAATTGAGAGAAATGAACATGTAAGCAGAAAAACATGCCTCCTCCAAAAGCACTGGGTTCATTAATAGAAAGAAAGAAAAAACAAACAAACAAACAAACAAAAAAAAAACAAAAACAGAACACAAAATCCAATCAAGAAAAGAAAAACTTCAAATGTTAAGGTTCAAGAGCTTCTGAGAGTCTAGTTGTTCAGGACAAATGCAGATGTCTGCCTGCTCTCCTCTCCACAAGAGTTGTTCGGCCACATGAAACAAGTCCCAGCCTCTGCAGGGCCTATGTGAACAGATTTCCATAACTTCGGCTTTTTGTTATGTCACAGTAAAGGATTACTAGTAAGAGCAGGAAATAACCCAAAGATGTTGCTCTATCCAGCTCCAGAGACTGCATAACTTTTGTCATGGCCCTGAGTAAATCCCCAACAAAATATAACTTATAGGGAAAAGGAAAATCCTACTCTCTCTGAGGTTCTCAGAGGACAGGGTGGTATGGCAGATGAGGGTGTAGGGACTTGGGAAGATGGGTCTGAGGCAGTTGGGTACTTGACTTTGGCAGGTCCCTGCTACACCCAGTTACCCAGCTCCTCTCTTGCTGTTTCTCATATCCCTGGGCTCTTATTTATTCCCAAACCGCAGCTCCTGCTAGAACCCAAGCATTCAGACATATTTGGTATGACACCATATCAAACCTGAGGAGCACACTTGGACTTTAAGAATCTAGTAAATAGGTAATATAGTGACAAGGTAACATGTGCCAAGTAACAAGTTGAACAGACGAGAATTTTGTGCAGACCCTTCTTAGGGACACAGGTATGAACTAGTTAGAGAAAACACCTATGGTCTGCCCTAATACCCTTTGTACTCTGAGAATTCTGACTAATACAGACCTCATGTCTACGCTTAACATATTCAGTACCTTTATCTAAAACTTATGTAGGTGAGTGTCGAAAGGATGGTAGCTCTCCCTGACGCGGAGATGCTCTAATGGAAAGGACTAGTAGTCACGACATACATGACAGAGTTTTGTTCCTTTATTCAGGGTGTCGTGTGTGACATAGCAAGTGTGGAAGATGGCCACCAGGAGAGACGAGCATGTAAGCTTCAGGACTGTAGGAGATGATAAACATTCACATGGAAATGACTTATCCTGTGTTTTGGAGCTTGTTCTTACTGACCAAACCTTTAAAACAAGAAAAGTTAAATGTAAAAATGGCAAAGATGCTGATATTATAAATGTGGGGCCATTAAAAAAAGGAGGGCTGAATGGAAAGCACTAATTAAATAAATAATCAATTAAGAGATGTAAATCAAACCAAAAAACTCACTACGTGCATGTCAAAGCAGATGAACGATATCTTAGAGATCAGTAATATTGACATTAATGTGAACCAATGTCTCAGTACACCAGCTGTGCAGCAGCCAACAACAGCCACTCTACAGAGTGACTCTCACAGAGTCAGCCCCAGCCAATTCCTTATGTGGGTGGAGTCTGCAATTCCTAACTAAGGCTTCTTTCAGGTTATGGGAGGGAATCTGCTAATCACAGCTATCTAAAACCAGAGGACAGTGGGGGACAGAAATTCTTTTGTTTCTGTTTCCAAGGACAGAATTAGTGTTCTCACTGCTGTGGCCAGTTACCTGACAAGCAGCAACATGAGGGTGCTACACAGGTTTTGCTTTGCTTCAGGCTCTAGGGAGGACAAGGAAGCCATTTCTGAGGACTTGGGAAGATGGGTCTGTAGTGGCTGTTTACATGGCATTGGCAGGTCCTATTGTTTCCAATGACTAGTACCCCTGCTGGGTCCATCACCATGGATGGACTTACACCCTCGTGATCATACCCCCTCCTGGAGACCAAGAACTCAGAGACTTGAGATGATGTGAAACCTCTCCCATTCAAACCCTAGGAAGGACATTTGGACTTCAGCAGCAGTAGTAACAACAAGAATGGTCTCAGTCAGCTTTGTGCAGCCCAGGTTAGAGGCATGAGATTATGGACTAGATAGAGAGTGAACACACAAGCTTCTTCAAGGTCCTTTGCACTCATACCTTCATATTCTCTAATATTCCACTACTGTAAACCTCTTCATCTCTACAGTCACAATACAATTCCTGTTTCTTATGCCTGTGTTCATGGGTATGGAAAGGATGACAGCCTGTGACGCTTTGTGGCCATGAGGAAAGTGTTGTTCCTCAAGATTCCTAGAGGTGTTAAGTTGCATGAGTGGCATGGTGGGCAAGAGAAGACTCTTATCATGATCGGGGAACTTATAACTACAAGGAAAGGCTGAGGGAAATAACAAAGTAGGTGTGTATGCTCCAAGCAAAATCAAAACCTTTTCTCTTCCAGTTACTATAGACTTACAAAACTCAATGTAAATTCACACCACCAGAGGAACTAGGATACAAGGTGTATTCTAAGAGATTCAATATAAAGTCCCTCACAGAACCAGAAAGGGACAAGTCCCCCAGAGCTCAGGGGAAGTGAGGGGGCAACTAATAGAGAGAAAAGTAGGAGAAAACGAGGGAGAGGAAAGGAAAACATGTGCGACCAGGAAGATTGAGCCTGGTTAGGAATAGAAGTCAGGAAAGAGAGAGGGAGAGAGAGAGAAAGAGAGAACATAAAAGAGGGAGCCAGTATTGGTTTGAAGATAAAATTGAACACAAAGAAAGGTCTAGAGAACTACAAGACTGCTGCCAAGTAACAATTTGAGCTTCCGTGGAAAGGCTACCATAAATGCCCTTCCCGGAGAGTGAGATCAACAACTAACCTATCCATGGAGCCCTCAACTAATGCCTGTTGGAAACAGGAGCAAACACCCATACATAAACACTGAGTCGAAGTAGAACCCAGATGCAGATGGAGAGGACAAGACCAGGTGGCAGAAACACATACAGACAGCTTACCTGAACAAGTAGGAGCAAAGGGGGCACTAGACTGGATAGCTGGGAAGGCAGCATTGGACTGACTCAGGCCCCTCTGAATATGGGTCTCAGCCAGAAGGACTGAGCAATCTAAGGGACCTCAGACAGTGGAGCCAGGATGTATCCCTGGTGCACAAAAGGACCTTGCGAACACATCCCCCATGGAGGGATAACTGCCTTAATCTAGAGACAGGAGAGAATCCCTAGTCCCTACGTCACATGACCTGTCAGATCTACATGACCCCAACTGGATGGCATTCCCCTACATATGGGATTGGGGTGGGAGAATGGGAGGGGAGGGTGATTAGAGTTCATTTGAGAGGGCAGAGACAGTAAAAGGGAGGGAGGGAGGGGAGGAGGAAGAGAGAGAGTGAGGTAGGGAGGGAGGGAAGGAGGGAGAGGGAACTGGGATCGACATGTTAAATGATAAATTAAATTAAAAAAATGCTTTGACTCCAAAATTTAAGTTCAAGGACAAGTTACTGGGGGAAAGGTTTCCATTTTTGTTTCCACAGAAAATGAAAAGATGTGGATTTCTTCCAGATTAATGTGGTTTGATCAAGCCAGACTGCCTGAAACAGAGTACCAGGTGATCCTACATTCAAAACAGCTGGACAAAGCAGCTTTACAAACTACAGCCAGGATTTCTGAATCTTCTTCGAATCACCCATGACAGTGCCCCTTACCAGCAGGAAGTAGTTTGGAAAGAACGACGCCCAAGTTCCCAAATATTGTCTATAAATGTTTGTTTTCATCTAAATGGACTTGGTTATATAAAATAAATAAAAATAAAAAAATAAATTAAAAAAGAGAAGTAAACCAATGTAAAATTTTGAAAGATAAATGGATAGAGAATAATAGTAAATGGTTGATAATAAAATAAACTGAAGCTCAGTCACAAATTAAATCTAAAACAAAGTAAGTCAACATTTAGACCTAAGAGAGAATGAGAAAGAGAAGGAGAAAGGGAAAGAGATTGAGAAAGAGAAAGAGAAGGGGAGGAGAGGAGAACATGTGGGACCTGGAAGATTGAGTCAGGGAATGAATACACTAGTGTAAAAAAGAAGGGATACCGTAATAGAGGGAGCCATTGTAGGTTTGAAGAGAAAACTGATTCTAGAGAAATGTCCAGGGACATACAAGGATGACCCCAACTAAGTCAGAGTAACAGTGGAGAGGCTACATTAAATGCCTTTCTCTGATAATGAGATTGATAACTAACTTATCTGCCATCTTAGAGCCCTCAGCTGGTAGGTGATTGAACAGAAGCAGATAACCACAGCTTAACACTGAACTGAACTCTTGAAATACAGGGAGGAGTGATAAGAAAAGGGGTCAAGACAAAGCTAAAGAAACCCACAGAGACTGCTGATCTGAAAAAGGGGAACTCATGGACCCCCAGACTGATAGCTGGGAAACCAGCATTGGACTGACTCTGACCTCATAAACATGGGTGTCAGTTGGAATACCTTGGCAGTGTAAGGGACCTCTGACAGTGGAACCAGTATGTGATGGGAGATGTCATTATGTATATATGTTTCTCATACTGGTTAATGAATAAAGCACTGTTGGCCGATAGGAAAGGAAGATAGGAGGGACTATGAGACAAGGAGGAAAGAGGAAGGAGAAAGGAGAGGTCAAGATGGAGGGTCTGGAGAAAGCAAATGCCGGCTGGCTCCCTGGTAAGGAGACCACATGGGAATACATAGAAATGGGTTAATAATTAAGACAGAGCTAGCCGATAAAAAACAAGTAACTGGCCAACAGAATTATATCAAATACAGAGTCTCTGTGCGTTATTTGGGGCTGGTGCATCACCGGAACAAGACCGGCGGCCGAAGAAAAAAACTTACTCCTTACAAGTATGGTGCATGAAAGGACTTTGGGAGCACATTCTCTATGGAGGGATATTCCCTTAGTCTAGAGGCAAGACTGAGGCCTAGATCCAACTCCAAATGACTTGACAGAGTTTGATGATCCCTGTTGGAAGGCATCACCCTTCCTGTGGAGTTGGGGAGTGGAATTGTGTGGGTGGGGGCAGGGGGGGCCATGGGAGGGAGAGGAAATTGGGGTCAATATGTAAAATAAGAATATATTGCATATATACATATATTTATATATGTATATATATTGCATATTTGCATATATTTATATATGCAATGTTTCTCTGATTTATTTCTCAGCCTCTTTATCGACTATTATTTTAGAGATACAGATTTTTTGACTTAATCTTGTATACTGCTAATTTGCTAAAGGTGTTTATCAGTTATAGGAGTTCCCTGGTAGTTTTTCAGGTCACCTATGTAAACTATCATATCTCCTGCAAATAAGGACAGTTTGATTTCCTCCTTTTGAATTTCTATTCCCTTGATATCCTTTTGTTGTATTATTGCTCTAGCTAGAACTTCTAATACACTATTGAAGAGACATGACAAGAGTGGGCAGACTCGTCTTGTTCCCTGATGTATAGAGGAATGACCTGAAGATTGTCTCCATTCAGTTTTATATTGGCTGTTGCTTTATTGTATATTGTTTTTATTATGTTTACGTATGTTCCTGTTATCCCTGATCTCTCAAGACCTTTAGCATGAAAGTGTGTTGGATTTTGTCAAAGGCTTTTATGCATCTAGTCAGATGATCATGTGTGGTTTTTTTTTCTTTCAGGTTGTTTATATGGTGGGTTATATTTATAAACTTTCTTTTGTTGAACCATCCCTGCATCCCAGGGATGAAGCCTACTTGGTCATGGTGCATGACTTTTCTGATGTGTTCTTGGATTCGATTTGCCAGTATTTTATAGAGTATTTTTACATCAATGTTCATGATGGATAATGATCTGTAATTCTCTTTCATAGTGTCTTTGTGTGGCTTGGGTACCAAGGTAATTTTAGCCAAGTAAAAAAGTGTTTGGTAATGAACCTTCGGCTTCTATTGTGTGAAACAATTTGAGGAGTATTGGTATTATCTCTTCTTTGAGTTTCTGGTAGAATTCTGCACTGAATCCATTTGGCTCTGGGCTTTTTTTTTTTTTTTTTTTTTTTTTTGGTTGGGGAGGTTTTTGATGACTATTTCTATTTCAGGGATATTCTCATATCATCTTTGGGGGCCTCTAATATTTTTATGAAGTTATTTTTTGAATCATTCTCTTCTGCTTCATCTGCTTTGGTGTATTCAGGTCTAGTTGGTGTACAGTCCCAAGATTCTGTTGTTGTCATACTGTTCTTTCAATTGTTGGGTGATTTCTTTCTTTTTTAATTTAATTTATTATTTTACATATCAATCCCAGTTTCATCTCCCTCGCTCCATCCCTGCTTCACTCCCTCCATCCCTCTTTCCCTCTCTGTCCCCTCACATGCACACTGACCACTCTCCCCTCCCATCTCCCCACTCCCAATTCTACATGTAGGGCAATGCCATTCAGGTGGGGTCATGTAGATCTGTCAGGTCAATTGAAGTAGGGACTAGGACTTCTCTCCTGTCTCTAGGTTAAGGCAGTATCCCTCCATGGGGGATGTGTTTGCAAGGTCCTTTTGTGCAGCAGGGATACATATTGGTAGCACTGTCTGACGTCCCTTAGACAGCTCAGTCCTTCTGGCTGAGCATATTCAGAGGGGCCTGAGTCAGCATCAAGGAAATGCAAATCAAAACAACTTTGAGATACCATCTTACTCCTCCAAGATTTGCTAAAATTAGAAACACCAATGACAACTCATGCTGGAGAGGATGTGGAGAAAGGGGAACACTCCTTCACTGCTGGTGCAAACTCGTACAGCCACTTTGGAGATCAGTGTGGCGGTTCTTCAGGAAAATGGGAATTAGTTTACCACAGGACCCGGCAATCCCCCTCTTAGGCACATACCCAAATGATCCACATCCATGCAACAAAGGCATCTGCTCAACTATGTTCATAGCAGCATATTTGTAATATCAAGAACCTGGAAGTAACCTAGATACCCCTCAATTGAAGAATGGATAAAGAAAATGTGGCACATCTACACAATGGAATACTACTCTGCAGAAAAAAATAACGGAATCTTGAAATTTGCAGGCAAGTGTAGGGCACTTGAAGAAACCACCCTGAATGAGGTAACCCAGTCACAAAAAGAGGAACATGGTATGTACAGGCTCATATATGGATTTTAGACCTAGAGCATATGATCACCAGCTTATAATTCACACCAACAGAGGAACTAGGATACAAGGTGTATTCTAAGAGATTCCTATAAAGTCCTTCACAGAAGGGGGAAGGGACAAGTCCTCCAGAGCACAGGGGAAGTAGGGGGACAGTGAATGGAGAGAGCAGTAGGAGAAAGAGAGGGAAAGAGAGGAAAGCATGTGCGTCTAGGAAGATTGAGTCAGGGTAGGAATAGAAGATGAGAGAGAGAGACAGAGAGAGAGAGAGAGAGAGAGAGAGAGAGAGAGAGAGAGAACATAAAAGAGGGACCCATTATAGGTTTGAAGAGAAAACTGAAACTAAAGAAAGGTCTAGTGACCTACAGGTCTATATGACCTGCAGCCATATAACAATTTGAGCAACCGTTGAAAAGCTACAATAAATACCCTTCCAGGATAGTGAGATCAACAACTAACTTATCCATGGAGCTCTCATCTAATACCTATTGGAAACAGAAGGAAACACCCATACCTAAACACTGAGTCAAATTAAAATCCAGATGCCGATGGAGAGGACAAGACCAGGTTGTGGAAACACATAGCAACAGCTGACCTAAACAAGGATGAGCTGAGGGGCCCCCAGACTGAAAGCTGTTGGGTGTTTTCTTGTATTGCCATCTTCACAACACTTCTTCCAGTGTGTGCAGGTGAAGTCTCTCTCCCTCTACCCTGCTCTCCCGGTGGGTTTAGGCAGGTCAGGTGTTTGTTGTCTATATCTCTGGATGATCTGAGGTCTGTTGGAGGTCTTTCCAGGAGAGGACAGACGATGGAGCCCAATGATCAGGTGAATGCGGCCTCTAGGTGGTCCCTCATGGATAGGCAGGTGCAGTGTGCTCAGAGCAGACCCAGCAAGTCCAGGGAGGTGTAGGGGGGGTGTTGGACCTACATTCTGGCCCAATGCTCACTTTGAGCAGCAGGCCTACCAGGACTGGAGCGTGAGCGGAAGGTAGGCTCTGGGTGGTGTATATCAAGATCCCTAAAGCATAAGAGTGCCCCTTAGACTGCCAAGGGTGACAGTTCTGTATCACCTCAACATCGGTCTTGAAAGGTTGGTACTGATTTGCCCTGACTATTATGTACTGTTCCACAGTGTGAGTGTAGCTTGCATGCCACCTTGCAGGCTTGTTGTCTTTTCTTCTGGCCAAAGATGAAGTTAGAGTTTGGTTAAATATCACTGACAAAAGACAGAAATCTTGTAATCTAGAATTTAAAGCCAGATATATACATGGGAATCTTGGTATCCTTGTCCTTGGCACAGAACAAAGTTGCCAGAAGTGCTTAAGGGTACTTATGCTTGATGATTTTAGTGTTCCCTCTTCAGAGGATGAAATGCTCTAGTAACAAAAAAGGCCCTTTAAGAACCTAACTCTCCTAAGCAAGAGATTAGAATCTGGGTAGAGACCTAATATTCCATGTGGACTGGGTCAACTTGTGTGAGGAGTCACCCCTAAAAGGTAGCATTTGCTAAAGCCATGCTAGAAGCCAAATCATTTTCCTTCTAATAAATACTGTTCTGTTCCTTGTTGTATCTTCCATTGGTTTATATGGCTGCCTATTTCTTGAAATAATCAGGACATGGGAATTTTCTTTCTTCCTTTGTTTCGTTCTTTCTTTCTTTTTTTCCTGTTTCTGAACTATACACTTTCCCTTACATTCTCACTCCTTCTCTAAGCTCTGCACCTGCCCTCTGGCAATCTGTCTGTTTTGTGCCTGAAATCCATGGGTAAAAAAAGGAATGCGTGCCTCCTCCATTCCCTACCATGTGCTTTTCTTTTAAACTGGAATGAAGTTTCCCTTGAGTCAGAAGATGAAGTATTAGTTAGGAGAAGAAGGAGAGGGAGAAAGGAAGAAGAAGGAAGAGGAGGAGGAGGAGGAAGAGAAGAATCCTGCTTTCTCATCCGTGTAGAATTTCACAATCAGAGGAAGCAAAACATGAAATTTTCAAGGGGCATCATCATAATTGTTGATCTGTCAGATGCATGATGCCTGATTCTGTAATTTATACTTTAATTGCTTTTTCATTTTCGTACAAAAAATGTGTGCCCACTTAAATTTTTCATTTACTTCTAGTGCAATAATGTGATTTGTAACACTTATTATATATTGGTATGCACTGTTCAAATGCATGTGTATATCATTAAATGTGCTTTAATAGTACTTAAAAGACCCAGGGACTGATGATGATATGGGTTAGTACACTGGGTATCAACCTTCTTGATGCTGTGACCCTTTAATAAATTTCCTGATGTTGTGCGGACAACAAGCCGTAAAGTTATCATCATTGCCACCTCATAACTATAATTTTGCTACTGTTGTGCTTCATAATGTAAATATCTGAGTGTTCTGATGGTCTTGGATGAGCCCTGTGAGAGCGTTTGTTTTTCCTTCCAGGGGGCCATGACCCAAATGTTAAGATCCCAGGCTTGTTGGGTAAAGGCACTTTATGTTGAGCCTAACAACCAGAATGGATTCATCGGGACCTACAGGATTTAAGGGGACTATTAACTCCCCTTAACTCCAAGAAGCCACATACACACATTTGCAGTCTTTTGCCTGCATATATGTATGTGTACATTGTTCCCGCAGAAGTCAGAAGACGGCATCATATCCCCAGGGACTATCGCCGTTGTATGCCAATATGTGGGTCTAGGCATTGGACCTCTGCAAACTCTCCATTTCTACTCTAAACTTTTAAAAATCTGATAATATAGAAGGTCTGGACAGGTGATTCCGCACTTAAGAGCTCTTGTTGCTCTTGCAGAGGAGGTGGAGTTGTTTACAGCACACATGCAGCAGCCATCAGTAATCCTATATTCAGGGGAATTAATGATTTCTTCTGATCTCTGAGGACATCAGGGACACACATGGAGCACAAACATACACACACACACTCACACATACACACACACCACTTGCACACACAACACAACACACACACACACACACACACCACAAACACATCACAGACATACCAGATATGTACATACACCATACACACACACACACACAAACACGCACAGGCACAAATACATAAACACTCAGTAATAAATACTGATCTTACTTAGCTTCAGGCTATTTCTCATGAGGCAGTACGAGTGTCCTGAGCCCTTCCTCTGAGAATGCTAAAGGAAATGCAGGTGGAAGGTAGTGTAGGAGAGGACAAGGATGGTAACAGTGAAGCACAGCACAAAGCCTGGGTAGAGGACAACATGATCCTCATACAAGCTGTGAATTTAGAGGAGGAGCTTGTTGTTAGGTTCTGTCAGGTGCTGTCATTTGTAGGACTGGGACAGCCAACACCAGAACTCCAGGAACAAACTGACCTAGGTAGATTGGGAGGGATGTTTGGTATAAATTGTGTTATGAGAAATATGGCAGTTGCATGCACACACCTGTGCAATTTACAATTCCAGAGTTTAGGGAAGCCTCTGTTTAATATGGACTCACTGTGTGCATGGTAGGGAGGCTGAGCTTTAAATGGGTGTGTCACACAAGTCCTGCTCTATCCTGTCAGTGTTTGAGCCTTCCTGTGTCTGGTTCAGATAAAATGGACCAGGATTCTATATATTCCTTAAGTAAATTTGTTCTTCCCATGTTAAGGCTAGGGGGGCTGCTAGATGCACATGTCTACATAAAGAAACCTTGCAATTCTTCATGAGAGATAGTAATGCATGTGTCTCACCTGCCACAGGCTTGACAGCTACCCCACCACTGGGGTAGGACAGGCTTCCTGGAAAGGGGCCCAGAGTCACTGAGTTGCCACTGAGATGTTACCTGTTGATTCCTGTTTGCTGAGGATTTCCTTGTTCATGGAGATCATGTGACCATTGATGTGCAAATGCATTGATTCTGGCTCATTTTGGAATGAGGTGATCATGTACAGGTCTGTGTTCATAATTATTTGTTTGATGTTG
Source organism: Phodopus roborovskii (assembly GCF_943737965.1). Taxonomy (NCBI): domain Eukaryota; kingdom Metazoa; phylum Chordata; class Mammalia; order Rodentia; family Cricetidae; genus Phodopus; species Phodopus roborovskii. The sequence continues at coordinate 110,799 of NW_026126803.1, read as the reverse complement.
CATAGGGCATGGATCCTAAATTCTAAGTAGATGAGATAAATATTCTGACTCAAGCAGAGTAACCTGTGTGCCCACTGTGAACATGGACACCATGCTCAATAGTGTGCTAGGAGTTAATGTGCTGCACCCACAGTTCAATCCTGACCAGTGGCTGAAAACTTTCCAAGCAAGAGTTGTGTGTGTGTTAGTGTGTTTGTGTGTGTGAGTGAGTGGTTGTGTGAAAATGTGTGTGTGACCTGTGTGACCTATATGTGCATTTCTGTGTGTAGTCATTCCTGGATCCATATGTCAACCTATGATTCCCTTCTGTTTGACCTTCAAACTTAGTGTTGATACAGTCTGTCATTGATTCGAGAGCGCACCAGTTCTCCTGGACTCCTTGGTGAGAATGGCAGGAGTGGGGATTCCCACTGTGTGCTGGTGCAGCTGACACTGTATGTGGGTGCTGAGACAAGGATGCAGGCCCTCATTGTTGTCTGAAAGGACTCTGCTGACTGAAGGATCTCCCAAACAGAGCTCCCTAATCACCCTTTCTCAATCCCAAGGTTCACCAGGAATTTTCCTCTCTGTCATTCTTATGAGCTGTGCATTCCTTGGAATGTGGAATTCCATATGCAGTTCCCCAGGGCAGTAGAAAAGTGGTGCATGTATGTCTGTGTCAGTGTAAATTTGGCTTGTTCTTTGACCAAATGATGACAACCAAAGATGAACAACACTAAGGAATTTCCTGCCTGTGCGTCAAAACTATAATCAAAAGACTAGGGGTTTAACCATGAGGAGTCAATATGTTCCTAACATCCTCATTCCTACCAGGAACTGTCTCTTTTGAGGCTCAGGGGGGGGCTCTGAGCTTTGGGATTGCAGGTGACCATAAGGTCCATGGGGAAGTCTCATCCTATGATAATATTTCTCGGGCTTTTGAATTTCTCAGTGTGTTTGTGACCTATTAGGGACACAAGCTACACTCTGTAATTTGAGAGCATTCATAGTGATCACAAGTCCAGAGGAGGTCCCTTCTTCTATGTCTTGTCACCAGATTGTGATGTGGGCTAACCCTTGTGTATGATGTGAATATGTATTCCTCTCGTTGGTTGAGGATAAAGCAGATTTGGCATATATCCTCACATGATAAGGCTAGGTGGGAAGCGCAAAAATAGATACAGGAAGAAAGAAGGGCAGAGTAATGAGAGACACAAGCCAACCACCAGTGAAAGGAGATGAGAGCCCTGTGATCACTTGACCCTAAGCACAGCAGACCTTCCTAGCTCATTCTTTTATTATTAATTTATTTTATTTTATATAACAAAGTCCAATTAAATGAAAACAAACATTTATACACAATATTTGGGAATTTGGGGGTTGTTTTTTCCAATCTCCTTCCTGCTGGTAAGGGGCGCTGTCTTGGGGTATTCGAAGAAGATTCGGAAATCCTGGCTGTAGTCTGTAAGGCTGCATTGGCCAGCTGTTTTGAATGTAGTATCACCTTGTATTCTTTTTCAGGCGGTCTGGCGTGATCAAACCACATTAGTCTTTTCATTTTCTGTGGAAACAAAAATAGAAATCCTTTTCTCCAGTAACTTGTCCTTCAGCTTAAATTTTGGAGTCAAAGCATTTTTTAAAAATTAATTTATTATTTTACATGTCGATCCCAGTTCCCTCTCCCCCCTCCCTCCCTTCTTCCCTCCTTTTACCCTCTCTGCCCTCTCACATGCATTCTAACCACCCTCCCTCCCATCCTCCCACCCCAATTCCATATGTAGGGGAATGTCATCCAGTTGTGGTCATGTAGATCTGACAAGACATGTGAAGTAGAGACTAGGCCTTCTCTCCTGTCTCTAGACTAACCCAGTTATCCCTCCATAGGGGATATGTTAACAAAGTCCTTTTGTGCACCAGGGATACATCCTGGCTCCACAGGGGGCTATTCCAATTTTTTTTTTTATATCTGTTGAGATTAGTTATGTTGTATAGTAGGTGGTCCGTTTTAGACAAGGTTCCATGTGGAGCTGAGCAAAAGGAATATCCTTTTGTAATTGGATGGAATATTCTAGAGTGTCTGTTAAACCCAATTGGGATATAACATGATAGGTCATTTCTGTGTCAAGTTTAAGCCTGATGGTCCTATCTAGTGGTGAGAATGGGGTGGTGAGGCTTACCACTATGAGTGCATGAAGTTTTATGTGAGCTTTGAGTTTTAGCATTGTTCCTTTTATAAATGTGGTGCCTTTGTATTTGTAGCATTGATGTTCAGAATTCAAACTATGTACTGTTGGATTTCGCCTGTGATGGATATGAAATTACCTTCTTCATCTCTTTTGATTGGTTTTGAAGTCTAGCTTTTTAGATATTAGGATAGCCATACCTGCTTGCTTCTTGGAACCATTTGATTAGAAGATCTTTTACTCACCCTTTACCCTGAGATAATATCTGTCTTTGAAGCTTAGATGTGTTTCTTGCATGCAGCAAAAGGATGGATTCGGCCCTCCTATCCATTCTCCATTCTGTTCTGTTAGCCTGTGTCTTTTTATAGGAAGTTAAGTCAATATTGAGGGAAAGGACCATTGATTGTTAATTCTTGTTTGTTTTAGATTTGTTGTTGGAGGTGGTATTGTGACTACACTTGCCCCACTTTTTCTTTTGGGTTCTGGTGAAGTGGGATTTTTAACTGCCTACGTACTTGTGAGTTTAGTTGCCTTCCTTAATTTGGAGTTTTCCTTCCAGAACTTTCTGCAGGGCTGGATTTGTGGATATATACTGTGAAAATCTGGCTTTGTCATTGAATATCTTGTTTTCTCTGTGTATAGTGATTGAGAGATTATTCTGGGCATAGTAGCCTCAGCTGGCATCCATGGACTCTTAGTATTTTAGAACGTCTATCCAGGACCTTCTCGCCTTCAGAGTTTCCATGGACAATTCAGGTGTAATTTTGATAGGTTTGCCTTTTCATGCTACCTGGCCCTTTTCCTTCACTGATCTCAATATACTTTCTTTATTCTGTATGTTAGGTGTTTTGATTATTATGTGGTGAGGGAACTTTTGTTTTCCTTTTTTTTCATCCAGTTTATTTGGTGTTTGATATGCTTCTCGTACTTTCATAAGTATGTCCTTCAGATTGGGAAAGTTTTCTACAATGATTTTGTTTTGTATGTTTCCTGCCTCATTGAGTTGGGCTCTTTGTCTTCTTTTAAGTCTCTTATTGTTAGGTTTGGCCTTTTCATGGTGTCCCACATTTCCTTGATGTTTGTGTTTAGGATTTGTTGGATTTAAGATTTTCTCAGGTCAATGTATCACCTTCCCTAGTTGATCTTCAGCGCCTGATCTTCAGCATCTGTTCTTCTTGATCATTTACCCAGTTTTTCCTTTTCCAGTATTCCCTCAGTTTGTGTTTTCCTTATTGTCTCTCTTTCAGTTTTCAGGTCTTGAACTTCTATTCAGGCCTTTCCTTGCACACACAACACACACACACACACACATCTTACCACAAACACATCACACATACACACATTTCACATATGTACACACACCACACACATCTAACACACACACACACACAACCACATCACACACATACCAAATAGGTACACACACACACCCCACAGTCATTCACACACACACACACACACACACACACACAGGCATACACCCACAAATATGTAAACAGTAATAAATACCGATCTTATCTTCAGGCGTTTCCTCATGAGGCAGTAGGAGTGTCCTGAGCCCTGCCTCTGAAAATGCTAAAGGAAACTGCAGGTGGAAGGTAGAGTAGGGGAGAGGTTTAGGAAGATAAGGATGGTAACAGTGAAGCCCAGTACAAAGCCTGGGCAGACAACAACAGGATCCTCACACAAGCTGTGATTTTAGATGAGTGGCTTGTTAGGTTCCACAGGGCAGGTGCTGTCATTTTCAGTACTGAGCCAGCCACCTTCAGGACTCCAGGGACAGACAGACCCAGCTAGACTTGGGAGGGATGTTTAGTACAAATTGTGTTATGTGCAATAAGGCACCTGCATGCACACATATGTTCAATTTATAATTCCAGAGTTTAGGGAAGCCTCTGTTTAATCTGGACTCGCCATGTGCGTGGTAGGGAGGCTGTGTTTAAATGGGTGTGTCACACAAGTCCTGCTCTATCCTGTCAGTGCTCTCAGTGCTATGGGAACACAGGATTATGGTGGAGTGGTTGAGCATTCCTGTGTGTGGTTCAGATAAAATGGACCAGGACTCTATATATTCCTTAAGCAAAAGTGTTCTTTCCATGCTAAGACTAGGGGAGTTACAGGATGCACATGTCTACATAAAGAAGCCATGCAGTTGTTAGGCTGTGACAGGAGAATTCTTCATGTGAGATAGTAATAGACGCTTCTCACCTGCCCTAGGCTTCACAGCTACTCTCCCACTGGAGTAGGACAGGCTTCCTGGAAAGGGGACCAGAGTCACTGAGTTAGCACTGAAATGATTACAGTTTGGTGAGCTGAGGATTTCCATTTTAATGGAGGTCATGTGACCCTCGATGTGCAAATGCATTGATTCTGGTTCCTTTTGGAATGAATTGAACATGTACCGGTCTGTGTTTATGATTATTTGCTAGATCTTGCACAGGGCATGGATCCTGAATTCTATGTAGGTGACAAAACATTCTGACTCAAGCAGAGGAACCTGTGTGAACACTGTGAACATGGACTCCATGCTCAACTGTGTGCTAGGAGCTGATGTGCTGAACACAATGGACCCTCCTGACCAGTGGCTGAAAACTTTCCAAGAACAATTTGTGTGTGTGTGTGTTTGTGTGTGTGTGTGTGTGTGTGTGTGTGTGTGTGTGTGTGTGTGTGACCTATGTGTTCATTTTTGTGTGTAGCCATTCATGGATCCATATGTCCACCTATGATTCTCTTCTCTTTGGCCTTCCACCTTGGTTGTTGATACAGTCAGTCACCGATTCTAGAGCGCACCAGTTCTCCTGGACTCCTTGCTGAGAATGGCAGGAGTGGGGATTCCCACTGTGTGCTGGTGCAGCTGACACTGTATGTGGGTGCTGAGACAAGGATGCAGGCCCTCATTGTTGTCTGACAAGGACTCTGCTGACTGAAGCATCTCCCAAACAGAGCTCCCCTAATCACCCTTTCCCCTTCCCAATGTTCACCAGGAATGTTCCGTTCCTCTCTTTCTTCTCATGAGCTGGTTGTTCCTCAGAATGTAAATGTTCATATACAATTCCCCACAGCAGAGGTTAAGGGGTGCCTGTCTGTCTGTGTCAATGCGACTTTGGCCTGTTCTATGTCCAAAAGATGACAACCAAAAATGAACAACACTAAGGATTTTCCTGCCTGTTGGTAATAACTGTCATCAAAATGCTACAGGTTTAACCATGTTGAGTCACCATGGTTACTGGCCTCCCTCATTCTTTCCAGGAACTGTCTCTGAAGGTCAGAGGGTTTTCTGAGCTTTGGGAATTGCTGGTGAACATGGGGTCCATTGGTAAGACACATCCTATGATATTATTTCCCTGGTTTCTGACTTTCTCACTGTGTCTGTGAGCTATTAGTAACCCAAGCTACACTCCGTAAGTTGAGAGCATTCACAGTGATCCCAAGTCCAGAGGAAATTGCTTCTTCTGTGTATTGACACCAGATTGTGCTGTAGGCAAACCCTTTGTTATGCTGTGAATAGGTATCTCTCTCATTGGTTGAGGATAAAGCTGATTTGGCCTGAATCAGGAAACCCAAACAGAGATACAGCGATAAAGAAGGACAGAGTAGTGATATAACCAAGCCTGCCACCCGAGAAACAGTATGAGAGCCCTGTGATCACAGGAAGGTAAGCACAACAGGCCTTACTATCTCATTCCTCTACTACTTATGTCAATGCCTTCCAGAAACATTGGATATCCCTGTGTCCATGCTGCAGACTTGATATGTCTGTGGGATTCACACTCAGCTGCCTAAAAGACATACATGTCCTGACCAAAGAGCTGCTGTCAGTATCAATGCCACAGCTTCATGGTGGGAATACTACAGGGAGTCCATGCTACTGTGAAGAGAAAAGAAGATTAGAGAATCCCGACTGAGAGGTGGTGCTGCGATATTTCAATTCTCTTGGGAGTAGATATCCTAGGTTTCTTGCAAGTGCAAGACTTCGGGCGGGATGAAAATCAAGCAAACATTTAATAAAATAAAGGAATTACATGTCAGGCCTGGGAAGTCTTGTTCCAACTATGGAGAGTGTCACGCTGCTACAGGTCCATAGTTAGTCCTGATGTGTCAACATCAAGCCGAAGAGACCCATAGGGTCCACAGTACTGAGTCTGTGGGAAAGGCTCCCACATAAAATTAAACGCTGCCATTCTGTGGCGGTCACACAGGCAGGTGGCAAGGGTTCACCTTTTTTTTCTTCTCTGATTCCAGCCACACACAGGCTTTTCAGCAGACTCACCTGGGAAAACAAAAAGTAAATCGAATCAACAGTTACGCAGGAGCCTGCCACTTGGATGCTGGTGGACACAGACACAATTATTGCTGGTTAAAGTACAGATTCCACACATGAGAACAATCATTTTGAAAGATGAAACCTTCATCCATGTTTTCTCCCATTCACTTTTCTTCAAGCCTTCCACATTGTTTGTATTTGTATTTTGAGCTAATACCCTCATGTTTGCAGATCAATGACTGGGTGGGGGTGAGTTATTCCTACTACGAGGAAGTTGGCAGCTAGATTGTCATCTCATGACATCTCTCAGGAGCCTAATGGAGTCAACAAAGCAAAGGGGTCTTGGACCCTGTGTTGTGGTCAATCCCCCTGTTGCATGTCTGTAAATGAAGCATGAAAAGCTTGGGGTTGAATATGTTCCCTGCATTATGGAGATTTTAGAATGCATGAGAGCCTGCAAACTAAGGAAGACAAAGGATATCATCAATTTCCTGCAATGTTGAGCAGTCTGGGGAATCAGGAAGTTTGACAAACCATAAATATTTTTGCTTGATATGTGTTAAGATGACCAGTGAGGATTTGTTAACAGAAAGGGTCAGAGAAGTGACCACATGCATTCCCTAAAAAGATCCCCCCAGGGAAGGTGAGTCTTGATATCTTTGGGGCTTTAAAAGGACTTGGCCTGGGTCATTGGATGGGTGCCACAATGGATTCTATAACTTTGTCTGTCAGGGACACATTCGTCTCACATTGTGCGGGGCTAGACAGCTTTTGCTTTGAGGACAGGTGGCCAGACATGTCACCCATGTTCTCTGCTTCTGTGACCTAAATTCTCTGGCCACACACCCATTCAACTTCACCATGACAGGAACTACATCATATTGTAACAGTCACACTCAGTTTTCCATTTTTCCTACTTCTTAAGGCCTCATGAGCAAAGCTGTGAAAATCATTCGGTGCTTGTATAGAAGCCTTTCACAAGCCAAGAGGCTGAGTGACAGCACACCCCCTAAACTCCATGGTTGCCTTAGTTGATCCAAACTTACACTCCCATCGACTACTCTGTCTATGATAGTCCAGGACAGGAAGACACTAGCGCTGAGTGTCTCACCAGTTTGAACAAGTTGCTACAGAGGCTGTGGCACGGATTGCTCCTCCATTGTCACAAATGGCAGACACTGATGGTTTTGTGTGTTCTGTCTCCCAATGAAAATGTGGGGTGTACCTGCTATTTGATCTTCTTCCAAACATAGTCTCATGATCTAGCCCATTCTGACCTTGTGAGGTGGTTAGGATCATCCAATTGGTTAGAGAGAGCCAAACAGGGCTCTTCTCGTTGAGGTGCTCCATGAAAGAAGCTTCTTTGGGGATAAAAGTGGAGTGCATGAGTTGATTAAATCTTCCAGAGATGATCATGGAGGAGCAGGTCTGTATCTCTGGAACACCTGCATGGTAAGAAAGACTGTGGTGTTATGTACTCTCTGAAAATGAAAGAATAACAGAGGGGTGGGGACATCAACTCTCAGTTCCCACCCAGTGCAATGCTACCCTAAGAGTTTCTTCTTTTCAAAGCTCCAGGTTAATATTGGGTGTTAGTTTGCATCAGAATGGCCCCCATCGATGAACATGATTGGATACTTATTCCCAGTAGGTGAGATTGTTTCGAAAGAAAGAGGAGGACAGTAGAGGGTCCCAGAGCATTAGGGATTCAAAAGACAAACCCATCCGCTTGATGTCTGTGTGTCTTGCTTGAGACTTGGAGGTACGCTATCCGCTCCAGCTCCAATGACATGCCGCCTGTTGTTAGATTACATAACGATGGTCATGTACTGTCACCCTCTGCAACTGAGGACCTCCTAAGGACCATGCTTTCTCTCCTAAGTTGCCTTGGTCAGAGTGCTTTGTCATGGAAATAGATTATAAACAGAGCAGGAGTGGTGCATTCAGTAAATGAATGCCAGAAAAGGAAGTATTTTGTGTGTGTGTCTGCACCAAGTTTCTATGTCACACATCCTAGGGCATCTGGGAAATGTTTCAAGCCCTCCTTACTGAGACAGCTGGCCCACTGCACCATCAATGCTAGTAGAGCCACACAGTGTAGACTGCCCCAGAGAGTTGTGGATGCAAGGTGCCCAGAGCTGTGGCCACAGAAGTGGATTGCAATTTGCTAAACCAACACAAAGTTTGTAGTCCTGAAGATGATTGCCAGCATTCTCAGCAGAGGAAGGAAAGCCAAACTTCACTGGTGAATAATGTCAAGACCAGGCATCAGAACCTCACCTTCCACTCAAAGAAACACTGCATGCTCAAACTGCTTCATCTAAACCAGTGGTTCTCAACCTGGGGGGGGGGGTCTCAACCCCTTTGTGGGTCAAATGACCATTTCACAGGGTGATATCACACCAGCAGAAAACAGAGATATTTACATTATTGTTCAGAACAGTTGCAAAATTACTCATGAAGTACCAACAAAAATAATTGTATGGATGGGGGTCCCTACATCATGAGAAACTGAATTAAAGTGTAACAGCATGGGGAAGGTTGAGACCCACTGATCTAAATTATGCCCTCAGAACAGACTCTGGATTCCCTGTCATCTGGGCCGTCCCCACTGAATCAGAGATCTGACCATAGCCTGCATGGTGACCATGAGGACTCTGCAGACACCTCACTCAGCAAGATGCACACTGTGTCACTCACTGACAACTAGTACCTCTGTGGCAATATAGGTTTTCTCCCTAATCGAGACCCTGAATGTGGGCATTGGACACCAAGTTTACAAGGATGATGGTCTTGTCTGGAGTGATGTTCTACAGGCCTTTCAAGCCCTACTTACCATTTATAGTTCACATAAAAAAAAAAAAAAAAAAAAAAAAAAAAAATCAAAAAGCCTGTAATTTTAGTCACTTTACAGGACAGAATCACTCACTGTGATAAAAATATTACACCAGGTTCTGGAACTCTGGGACAGCGGCAGATTGCTATGGGTGCCTCGTGGAAGGAGTCTGTAAAAAAAAGAATATCGGTGTTAGTTACCTGACCAGCCCAAGATGGTTAGAGCAGAGAGAGGTCCTGAGAAGGGTTTGCCTTGACCTCCCTGTGATGGCATTGTTTTCTGCTCCTGGGAATCCACTCCCTACACCCCCAACTCTCTTCCACATGGTGTTTGTTCCAGCCCCTGATTGTCCAAGGTCCCAGCCTCTCTCCTACATGCTCATCCCTTTCATATAACTGCCCGACTGGAACTGGAACTTCCTATGGGCAGATTCTCCTCCCTTTTAACCATCTTTATGCCCTTTCCTCCTCTCTCTTTCTTTTCTTTTGACAGGGCGCACATGCCCCTCTCTACCTCTCTGCCCCTCTCCCTGGGCCTCCTTACCTCATGGGCTTACACAGTATATGGTCTTGATTATATCTGGTCATTGAGAAACATAATGAATAGGGGAGGTGTCTGAAGACCTCAAGTCATGCAGAATACAAAGTTGTATAAGGTGGCTGCAGAAGCTGGAGGGCTGTCTCTTTCAAACAGGCTGGCAGTGTGGCTGATATCTGTCCAGCCATAGTGCTGGGTCAACTATGAGTTTAAGCTGTAGGAGCTAAGAGTTCCCACTTCAGAGAGAAGAGGGGTAGAGAGCTTGTGCCCAGGTTGCTGGAGGTGTGTGTGATAGTGAACTTCATAGTTGGGGTACACAGTCTGTCGGGTTCTGGCCTGGCTCCCCTATGTGGCTTGGTAGGCCACACCAGGCCGAACTGAGTCCCATGGTTTATGAACCATGGACCCAGGCCTGTTCTTCAGACCTTGAAAGAGACACAAGCAAAGGAACCTGTTAGTGACTGTGACATCAGCAGGACTTAACACAAAGCTACACTACTGCCGCATACCTCTCCACAAGATTACACACCCCCAACCTGTTCCGAGTCCCCAATCCCCACTGTCTTCTTTCCTTAGCATCCTTTGCTTGTCTCTGTTTCAGTCTCAACTTCCCCATGATCCACATACAGGAATACAGTGGGAAAGCTCCTTCTGTGCCTACAGACATCTAAGGGTTCATGTCCTATACATGATCACACAATATCAATGGCCAAGGGCCTTGTAATTCAAAGATGAAATCCAAAAGGGGAAGCCATTCACCATGCCTACCCTGTTTCCTGGAACTCTGTTTCCCATGCCTTGCTGTCCCTTACCTGGGGACTGTGTCTTCTGTCTTTGGGGTGAGGAGGCAACTGCATAAATTTATAAACAGGTGCCTAATCCTCCTCCTCACCCCTTTCCAGCCCCTTCTGTGCATCTTCTTGGAGGCTGTGGCTTCTTCCTGGGGCTGGTCCTTGCTAGAGATCAGTGCTGAATCTTCAACTGTTATTTTGTTGATATTTTCAAATTCATCGTTAACTCTCAGGGGAGAGTCCAGGGTGTCGATAGTGTCATGGATTCGTTCACTGCGCTGTTGACCAGTTTCCTTCAGGTCTGTAGAAGTGCTGATGCCAGCAGTGACGTCAGCATCATCCTGGGTTTCTGGCGTCCCTGTGCTTCTACTGTCGTCCCAGAAGCACAGCCCTTCTAGGGATGAGAGAGTGAGCATGTTGGCGCTGCCAATCTCCTCACTCTCAGTCTCGATAGCATCACGGGCAGCTGAGTTATGAGAAGTGGTTTCCTCTAGGCAGGAGAGGGTCTCCTCAGATGAAGTAGTACTCTGTGTGTTCTCTGTATTTTTATTGATGTTATAGGAGCGCACAGGAGAAAGTGGTGAGTCAGAATTCCAAAGCCAGCTGGTATCGAGCAGCTCATATAAATCTGGAGAGCAGGACCTAGAGGAGATTTTTGCTTTTTCTCACTTCTTTCAACTCTTGCCCTTGGTTGTCTTCTGATTTCAGGAATGTGGGTAAAGCTGGTTCACTCAGGGCCCTCCTTAGGGACAGAAGGAAGGTGGGATGATCTGCAGAAGGGCTCTTGGGACCCTGCCAGATAGCACCGAGGATGTTACTATCGCTTTTACTGCTGTTGAACATACTGATTTTTGCTAGGGCATCATTAAGCCAATTTGTTCCTTTGAGTTCCAGGGTTTCTTCAGCCATGGGGTCTAAGCAACACATAGTATCTACAATGGTAGAGATGGATGGCCTGGAACTACTTTCTCTGGATAGTGCTAGGAAATCTTCATCACAGAGATTCATGTATGGAAATACTTCCTCCATGTCCCCCACTGGGACAGGTGGGGGATGCGACCACCACAAGGTGCTACAAGTAAAAAGACAAAAGCAGATAGGTTTATGTCTCTCAATTTCACTTCATAAAAAACGTACCTACCTCAATATCCTAATGATAATCTTTGGGTAAGAGGTTGAAAAAAAAATAGGTGACAGTCTCAACCCTAAAGCAATTATGAGGATGCATAAGAAAGAACAGAGATGAAATAAGTGGTCACTTAGAGGTTGAAAGGAAGGCCGATGAAACAAAAATCAAATCAAAGATTTGGTGACATGTCAAGATGAAGTCTGCAAAACTCTTGCCCAGAGAGAAGATACAAATTATGGAAATGTGAGACAAGACATACAGTGTGGAAGAAAGACAAGTATGATCTAGGGCACCTTGCTTGTGGTGTGTATGATATGAATTGTCTCTAGAGAGGTGATAGTCATGACAGAAGGTAATTTCTTGAATCATAAAATAGACGAACATTGATGGCATATTATTAAACCCATGTACCATTTGCTGCCTACTTGCTTCTATACCCTAGGTGTGGTGATCAATTCTGGATGTTTCAAAACATTCAAAGGAATCCATTTTGGGATAAGAAGGAACGAGTAATATAATATCTGCTCATAGAACATCGTAGGCCTACAGATTACATGATGTATCTTAGTTCCAGTTCTTACAGTAAAGATCAGTTCTCCTCAAGAAGCAACACCAGACACGAGGAAAGCTTCCTCCAAATTTAGTCTTAGAACATGCATTCCCAATGCTGAACCCTTAACTGTGCACACACAGGCACACACACACAAACACACACACACACACACACACACACACACACACTGACACATGCTAGGGTTTTTTCCAGTGTCTTTGATGATTTTCCAAATGTGCATGTGTTATGAGATTCCATGGTACTTGATGGGAAGTTCAAAACACATGACACAGTTGATGCTTCATGTTCATGGTTAGTTCAACAGGGAATCTTAGAATAATTCCACGGGAATCTATTGGACAACAATCATGGAACAAGGTTCAGAGGGGGGGACAGGCTCAGAAAAAAAAGAAAAAAAAAACCAAATGGATTCCTGTCACTTTCTGAAGTAGAAATAAACATAGAGCTTGTGACTGTCATCCCAGGTCCAGATACATGGTGATCCTGACTAGAGCCATGGAGCAGCAGGTGGATCCTTAACTGAAACAGGGGCCTTTTGGACACACAAGGGGCAGCTGCACAGTCACAGAGCAGAGGAAAAGATCCCAGGTCAGTATGCATCTCCAGAAATGTTACAGGGGAATGCCTTATGTCACACAGTTAATGTTTAAAAGAAGAAAAAAAAAACCAAAGTAAAAAAAGGCAAAAAATTTTATACAGAACAATTAAGAGAAATGTATACATAATCAGAAATCCATGCCTATCCAAAAGCACTGGGTTCATGCATATAAAGAAAAACAGCCTGAACCTAAAGAAATGCCTAGAGACCTACAAGACTGCCGCCAGCTAACAATTTGAGCAACCGTGGAAAGGCTACCATAAATGCCCTTCCCGGATAGTGAGATCAACAACTAACGTATCCATGGATGCCTCATCTAATAGCTGCTGGAAACAGAAGCAAAACCCATGTCTAAACACTGAGTCAAACTAGAATCCAGATGCAGAGGGAGAGGACAAGACCAGGTTTCAGAAACACATAGAGACAGCGGACCTGAACAAGGAGGAGCTAACGGGCCCCCAGACAGATAGTTGGGAATCCAGCATGGGACTGACTCAGGCCCCCCTGAATATGGGTCTCAGCCAGAAGGACTGAGCAGTCTAAGGCACCTCAGACAGTAGAACCAGAATGTATTCCTGGTGCACAAAAGAATCTTGCAGACACATCCCCCATGGAGGGATACTGCCTTAACCTAGAGACAGGAGAGAAGGCCTAGTCCCTACTTCAAATGACCTGACAGATCTACTTGATCCCACCTGGATGGCATTGCTGTCCTTTACCTGGGAACTGTGTCTTCTGTCTTTGGGGTGAGGAGGCAACTGCATAAATTTCTAAACAGGTGCCTAATCCTCCTCCTCACCCCCTTTCACGCACAGAGACACACACAAAAATAAATAAAAAAGAAAGAAAAACAGAATACAAAATCCAAGCAAGAAGGGTAAATATCCCATTGTCAAGGTCCAAGAGTCTCAGGGAGTCCAGTTGATCAAGAGAAATGAAGAAGTCTTACTGCTCTCCACCTCACAAGAGTTGCTCAGCTGTATGAAGACAAGTCCCAACCTTGCAGTTCCTATTTGAACAGACTTCCATAACTTCTCACCTCAGCTTTTGTGATGTCACAATAAGGGATGAGGAATAACTACCAGAATATCCCACAATTTGTTGCTCTATACATCTCCAAGAACTGCATATCTTTTGTCATGGCCCTGAGAAAATCCTCAACAAAATGCTCCTTAAAGGGCAAAGGAAAATCCTACACTCTGTCAGGCTCTCAGAGGACAGGGTCATATGGCAGATGAGGGGCTGGGGAATTTGTAAGAGGGGTCTGAGGCAGTGGGGTACTTGACTTTGGCAGATCCCTCCTGCACCCAGTCACCCAATTCCTCCTGCTGTTTCCACCATCCTTGAGACTTTATGGCCTTCTCAAACTGCACCTCCTGCTAGAACCCAAGCATTCAGACACATGAGGTATGACACCATATCAAACCTGAGGAGCACACTTTGACTTTAAGAACCTAGTAACTAGGTAACATAGTAACAAGGTAACATGTGCCATAGTAACAAGAGGGACAGACAATCCCTGTGCTGATCTTTCTTAGGGTCACAGATATGAACTAGTTAGAAAATAAACCTATGATCTGCCCTAACGTCCTTTGCACTCTGATAATTCTGACTACTGCAGGCCTCATCTCTACACATAAGATGTTCAATTCCTTTATGTAAAACTCATATAGGTGGGAGTTTAAAGGATGGTAGGTAGCTCTCCCTGAAACTTGGATGATCTAAGGAAATGGACTAATAGCTCATGATATATATGAGTTTGTTTGTTTTTTGTTAAGTGTGACATAGCAACTGTGGAAATAGCTACCGGGAGAGATGAGCTTTGAAGTGCATCGAAGACTGTAGGAGACGATAAACATTCACATGGTGATGAAGTATAGTGTGATTACAGCTTGTTCATGAAACAAAACATTTAAAACAAAAAAATTAAATGTATAAATTTCAAAGAATCATGCTGAAAATTAGACATATGGGGCCAATAAAAAAAGGTGAATGGAAAGCACTAATTAAATCAACAATCAATTAAGAGAATGTAAATCAAACCAACAAACTAATTATTTGGAATTCTATGCAGATGAACAATGTCTATTTGTCTGAGATCAAAGTTAATGTGAACCAATGTCTCAGTGCAACAGCTGTGCATCAACCAAGCAATAGCCTCTGGGTAGAGTGAGAAGCCTCAGCCCCACTGAGTTCCTGATGTGTGTGGAGTCTGCAATTCCTCACAATGGCTCCTGTGAGGATATAGGAAGGAATCAGCTAATCACACTTATCCACGGCTAGAGGGGAGAGGTGGACAGAAGTTCTTCCCTTTCTGTCTCCCAGGACAGAAATAGTGTTCTCACAGCCAAGACCAATTCCCTGATACGCAGCAACATGTGGGTGCTACACAGGTTTTGCTTTGGCTCAGGCATTAGGCAGAAGGAAACCATGTCTCCAGATTTGGAAAGAAGCAGCTGCTTCCAGGGCATTGCCAGGTCCCTTTGTCTCCAGTGAGCAATTGCCCCTGCTGGGTTCCACCAGCGTGTGGTTTAACCCTCCTGATTGCACTTCTGATAGACACCAAGAACTCAGAGATTTGAGATGATGTGAACCCTCTCCCATTCAAACCCTAGGGAGGACATTTGGACTTCAGCAGCAGTAGTAACAACAAGAATGGACTCTTTGGGCAGCACAGGTTAGAGACACGGTTATGGACTAGACAGTGAACATATAAGCTTCATCAAGGTCTTTGTCCTCAAACTCTCATACTCTCTAATGACTCCAACTACTGCCAATCTCTTGATCTCTACAATCATGATGCAATTCCTGTTCTTTACACTCATATTTATGGGTATCGAAATGATGAAAGCCTGTGAAGATTCGAGGCCATGAGGAAAGTGTTGCTCCTCAAGATACCCCAGAACGGTTAAGTTCATGAGTGGCAAGGTGGGCAAGAGAAGAGACTTACCATGATAGGAGGATTCATAACCACAAGGAAATTCTGAAGGAAGTAATTAAGGAGGTGTGTATGCTCCAAGCAAAGTCATATTCCTTTCCTTTTCCAGCTAATGTAGACTAACAAAATCAAATGTAAATACTGTCAAAGATAAATGGATAAGGAATAATAGAACGTGGTTGATAATAAACTGAAGCTGACACACAAACTACATCTCAAACAAACTAAGTCAACATTTAGAGGAAAACCCAACGCACCGGTCAGCACACTTTCGATGTTCAGGTCAGTGGTGATCACAGATGTTCAGTGTCAAAGACGGACAACAAAAAATAAAGTTCTCACGACCAAAGTCTTGAGTGAATCCTCTGCAGCCAACCAACAGCTTCACTGCAACGAAAGGACAAGATCCAGGCCCAGCTGGTGCCTTATATGGGTGACCACTCTCATTCCTCACAATGGCTCCTTGTGATGTCACCGAGCCATGGACCAATTTCAGATAGCCAGATGCCAACATGGTCTTTTGAGTTCTTTGCCTATGTCTCCTGTCAAATTGATGCCAAGAGAGGCCCAGGTTAATTTGTCTCAGGTTTCAGAGCATCAGGCACAGCCTGTGCTGGCTCAGCTGGTGGCAGCAGGGCCTGGGGCAAATGCTTTCCTTGTACTGACATATGTCCTCATGCTCAAAACTTTAAATGTCCTTGTTATCTGGGATACTCCTACAATCCTTTCAGTGTCAAAAGCACAATCTGGGCTTATCCTGAGTCAAGATCCCTAAAGGAAATAAATACAGATAGATAAATACAGAACATGTCATTCTTAGATCACTGTCCCTCCCATGCCCCAGAACCTCCTCCTGCCCCATTCCCTCCTACTGCACAGGGAGGGTGATGCCTTGCAGGAGGGATCATCAAAATCTGTCAGGTCATTTGGAGTAGTGTCTAGGCCCTTTCTCCTGTGTTTTGTCAAAAATCAGGTGTTCATAGGTGGATGTGTTAATATAAGGATTTTGAATTTGTTTCATTGGTCTACCTGTCTATATTTGTGCCAATACCAAGCTGTTCTCTGGACTATAGCTCTATAGCAGAGCTTGAAATCGTGGCTGCTGATGCCTCCTGAAATTATTTTACAGGGTTTTCTGGGCTATCCTAGGTCTTTTCTTTTTCCATATAAAGTTGGGTATTTTCCTTTCAAGGTCAGTGAAGAGTTGTGCTCGTATTTTAATGGGGATTGCATTGAAACCGTAGTTTGATTTTTGTAAGATAGCCATTTTTACTCTGTTTACCCTACCTATCCAAGATCATGGGAGATCCTTCAATTTTGGTATCTTACTTAATTTCTTTCTTTAAAGACAGAAATTTCTTGCTATATAGGTCTTTTGTTGTTATGTTAGCCTTACCCCAAGATATTTTTTTTTTGTTTGTGACTATTGTAAATGGTGATGTTTGAGACAACCACAGATAGACACTGTGCTGAACTCCTGGATTACAGTTGCAGAGAAGGAAAAGTGATAAGACAAGGGATGAAGATCACTCTATAGAAACACACATGGACAGCTGACACAAACCAGGGGAAGCTCATGGACTGATAGCTGGGAAAGCAGCATTGTACCGAATCAGAACCCCTGTAAGTGGGTCTCAGTTACAATGCCTGGGCAGTATAATGGACCTCTGACAGTGGAACCAGGTCGTATCCCTGGTGCACAAAAGGACTTTGGAAGCACATTCCCCATGGAGGTATACTCCCTTAGCCTATAGGCAGGAGGGAGGACCTAGACCCTACACCAAATGAGTTGACAGATTTTGATCATCCCTCCTTGAAGGCATCACCCTCCATGTAGAATGCTTCTGCAAGGCAAGGGACATAGTCGACAAGACCAAACGGTAGCCCACAGACTGGGAAAAGATTTTCACCAATCCTATATCCGACAAAGGGCTGATCTCCAAAATATACAAAGAACTCAAGAAACTAGTCAACAAAACCCCAAATAACTTTATTTAAAAATGGGGTACAGAACTGAAGAAAGAATTCTCAATAGAGGAAATCAAAATGCCGGAAAGACACTTAAAAAAATGCTCCATATCCTTAGCTATCAGGGAAATGCAAATCAAAACAACTTTGAGATACCATCTTACTCCTGTCAGAATGGCTGAAATTAGAAACACCAATGGTGACTCATGTTGGAGAGGATGTGAAGCAGTCACTTTTCTGTGGGTCCTGCATATCCAGTTTATATAGCATGAAGTCAAACACTCCAGAAAAGAGCAGTATCTTGTCCAAATGGCTAATCTTGCCATATTGGAAGGAAACTTCATAACAGGTTTCTTTGATGTCCATCTTCCTTTCTGACGCAGATGTTGTTGCCAGGAGCATTTATGTCTCACTGTCCAGAAAAACCTAAGCCTTTTTAAATGCCATACTCTGTAGGTCTTTGAAAGGTTTGAAGAATGCCCATTCATCTCAAATACATCTCTGTATATCTAGAAAACCTAACTAACTTAACTATAAGTTTTGAGTATTATAGGTAACTGTCTATAATCTGAACTAAATTATACATTACATTTCTAACTGTGCTATATAAACACAATACCTAAACAAGAGAAATATAGATATCTCAAAATTGACCTTAAATTGTATCAATGAATGAAAATCCTTTCCAAAACAAAGGATTCATATCTATGCCATAATCCCCTTTTTACCTTTATAAAGAATTGGCTGTGATCATTAGCCATTTATAACCAACCCCATTTAAAAGAAAACAAACAATTATAAACACTATTTGGGAATTTGGGTGTTGTTCTTTCCAAACTACTTCCTGCTGATAAAGGGCACTCTCATGGGAGATTCTAAGAAGATGTAGAAATAATTGCTGTAGTCTGTAAGACTGCTTATTTCAGTTGTTTTGAATGTAGGATCACTTGGTACTCCGTTTTAGGGGGTCAGGCTTGCTCAAACCACAATTGTCTGGAAGGAATCCAAAGCTTTTCATTTTCTGTGGAAACAAAAATAGAAATTTTTAAAATATATAAATTGAATTAATCCAGCAGCATTTGTTTTAACAGTTGTTGTTATTTCCTTAGCAGTCAAACCATTTAAAGACAACAGAATAGTGTATAGTATGCACAGTTTTTCTGTGCTTTCCATCTTTATGTGGCTTTTTTATTACTCTGTTTCTGTTAGTTGTATTTTTTCATTTTTTGAGACAGGGTTTCTCTGTGTAACATTTATCTGTCTTGGAATTCACTCTGCATACCAGGTTTATTTTGCAAAAACAGAGATCTGCTTGCCTCTGTCTCCCGAGTGCTGGGATTAAAGGCTTGTGCCACCACACCCAACTCCTAGCTATATTTTTAAAACCATTTTATTCCTTTTCTCTCCCACGCCTATATATATTTTAGAACACACTGTAAACCTTTACCGATTTTTTTTTAAATGTGAATCTGTCTTTACTGTTAATCTTTATCTTTTTCTGGCCACGAGTCTTTTATCTAGTAAACAACAACATTGCTAAAATGAAAGTCATAGTGGTTTCTGCCGCGGTTTATCAAAGATGGTGGCAGCTATTTTACCCCGCCAGTACTGAGAGCTGTGCTCACTGCCTTGGTCTTTGCTGCCCGCCCCCCCAGCAGCATGCTGCCGGCTTGGAGATGTACACACCAATAAATTGTTAGCAGAGTTTCTTAAAAGCCCTGCATTATTATTATTATTATTATTTTTTTTTTTTTTTTTTTTTTTTTTTTGCCACTTATGCTGAGTCAGAAAACTTCCCTTAGAGGAGCCCTGGAAATCTTTGCTTGTCTCATGCTAAACAGAGTCCAATCCAGAAAAATGCTGCTACCAAGAAACCTTGCTAGTCCCTGTTCTTTGGTTTCTAAAACTCTTTTCTAAGCTTTTGTTAAATTTTAAGATGAAGTTCTTATTAGCCATGTGGGCGCCATATGGAAGGAGTAAGGTTTTTTTTTTTTTGTTTTGTTTTTTTTTTTTGTTTTTGTTTTTTTTGCCCGCCACTGGTCTACTACTGCTGTCACGCCAGCCCCAATTAATGCACAGAGACTCTGTATTTGATATAATGCTGTTGGCCAGATACTAGTTTCTTATCAGCTAGCTTTGTCTTAATTATTAACCCATTTCTATGTATTTCCACGTGGTCTTCTCCATCCATGGAGAAGCAGCTAGCTGGTGGTTGTGCTCTTTCGGGACTCTCCATCTTGACTCCTCCTTACTACTTCCTCTTTACTTCTTGTCTCCTAGTCCCTCCTCTCTTGCTTTCCTATTGGCCAACAGTGCTTTATTCATTAACCAATATGAGAAACATATTTACAGAATGACATCTCCCATCAGACTTACATTCCCATTGACTCCGTGTCTATGATAGTTCAGGGTGGGAAGACACTAGCACTGAGTGTCCCACCTGTTTGAACAAGTTGCTACAGAGCCTGTGGCATGGACTGCTTCATGGTCTTTTCCATTGTTACAAATTGCAGACACTGATGGTTTTGTGTGTTCTGTCTCCCAAAGAGAATTGTGGGATGTACCTGTAATTTGATCTTTTTCAAAACATACACTCATGATCTAGCCTGTCTTAACTTGTGAGGTGGTCACGATCATTCAGTTGTGTACAAACAGCCGAACAGGGCTCCTCTAGTTGAGGGGCTCTATGAAAGGAGCTTCTTTGGGGATAAAAGAGTAGTGCACGAGTCGATTAAATCTTCCAGAGATGTGCATGGAGGAGCAGGTCTGTATCTCTGGAACACCTGCATGGTAATAAAGACTTTGGTGTATCTACTCTCTGAAAATGAAAGAAGACCAGAGGGAGGGGACATCAACTGTCAGATCCCAGTGCAATGCTACCCTAAAAGTTTCTCCTTTTCAAAGCTCCAGGTTAATATTGGGTGTTAGTTTGAATCAGAATGGCCCCCATCGATGAACATGATTGGATACATATCCCCAGTAGGTGAGACTGTTTGGAAAGAAAGATGAGTAGTCAGTGGAGTGTCCCAGAGCACTAAGGATTCAAAAGCCAAACCCATCCGCACTCATCTCTGTGGGTGTCATACTTGAGAATATGAGGTAAGCTATCAGCTCCAGCTCCAATGCCATGCCCGACTGCTTCTTGCTAGATTTCATCACAATGGTCATGTACTATCAACCTCTGCAACTGATGACCCCCTAAGGACCATCCTTTCTCTCATAGGTTGCCTTGGTCAGAGTGCATTGCTATGGCAATAGATTAGAAACAGAGCAGGAGTGGGCAAGTTTGTAAGTGAATGCCAGAAAAGGAAGTATTTTGTGTGTGTGTGCAACAAGTTTCTATCTCACACATCCCAGGGCATCTGGGAAATGTTTCACAAAACAGGGAGACAAGAATCAAGCCATCCTTACCAAGACAGCTGGCCCACGGCAACACTGCCAGTAGAGCTGGGCATTGTAGCCTGCCCGAGACACTTGTGCATGCAAGCTCTACTCCGCTGTGGACAGCGAAGTGGATTGCAAATTGATAAATTAACACAATGCCCATATGCCCAAAAATCAATGCCAGCATCTCAGCAGAGAAAAGAAAGCCCAACTTCATTGCTGAATAATGTTAAGGTCAGGCTTCAGAAACTTACCTTTCACCAAAAAGAGACGCTCAGGATGCTCAAACTACTTCATCTAAATCAGTGGTTTTCAACCTGGTGATCTAAACCTCTTTGTGGGTCAAATGACCATTTCACTTGGTCATCTAACACCAGCAGAATACAGAGATCTTTACATTATTGTTCAAAACAGTTGCAAATTACTTATGAAGGAGGAACAAAAATAATTGCATGGCTTGTGGTCCCCACATCATGAGAAACTGAAATATACCAACATTAGGAAGGTTAAGACACACTGATCTAAATTATCCCCTCAGGACAGACTCTGGATTCCCTGTCATCTGGGCAGTCCCAGCTGAATCAGAGGTCTGATCATAGCTTGCATGTTGACTGTGAGGACTGTGCAGACACCGCATTCAGCAAGAATGCACAGTATATCACTCACTGACAGCTTGTACCTCTGTGACAATGAATGTTTGCTCCTAATCTAGACCCTGAATGTGGGCATTGGACACAAAGTCGTACAAGGATGCTGGTCTTGTCTGGAGTGATGTTCCACAGGCCTCCATAGCCCTACTTACCTTTTCACAGGTCACAGAAAAAAAAACCCTGTAATTATTGTCACTTGACAGGAAAGAATCACTCACTGTGAAAAAAAAAATATTACACCAGTTTGTGGACTTCTGGGACAAAGGTAGGTTACCATGGGTGCCTGGTGGAAGGAGGCTGTGAAAAAACACACA
Organism: Phodopus roborovskii; assembly: GCF_943737965.1. NCBI lineage: Eukaryota > Metazoa > Chordata > Mammalia > Rodentia > Cricetidae > Phodopus > Phodopus roborovskii. The sequence continues at coordinate 88,654 of NW_026126803.1, read as the reverse complement.
GGTGGTATTTACCTGATCATCTCAAGATTAGTTAGACAAGAAAGAGGTCCTGAGAGGGGTGTGGCTTGGACCTCCCTGGGATGGCATTTTCTTCTGCTCCTGGGAATCCATTCGCTACATGCCAACTCTCTTCCTGAGGGACTTTGCTCCAGCCCCCTGCCAGTCCAAGGACATGGCCTCTCCTCTACAAGCTTATTTCTTTCTTACAGCTGCAAGACTGGAATTGGAAATTCCTATTGGCAGATTCTCCTTCTTTTTAATCACCTTTATGCCCTTGCCTCTTCCCTCTTACTTTCTTTTCTTTGAAGGGTCATACATACTCATTTTCACCACCCTGCCCTTCTCCCTGGGCCTCCTTACCTCCTGGGATTTCACAGTATATGGACTTCTTTACATCTGGTCATTGAGAACCCTCATCAATAGGGATGTGTCTGAAGACCTCAAGTCGTGTGGAACACAAAATTTGATAAAGTGGTTCTTGATGCTGGATGGCGGGTTCTTTAAAATAGGGTGGTGGTGTGGCTGACTCTCTGCCTTGTCATAGTGCTGGGGCAAGTATGAGTTTATGTTGGTGGAGAAAACTGCTCCCCCTGCAGAGAGAGAATGGGTAGAGAGCTTGTCCCCAGGTTGCTGGAGGTGTCTGATAGGGAACATCATAGTTGTGGTATACAGCTCTGCTGAGTTCTGGCCTGGCTCCCTCCTGTGACTTGGTAGGCCTCACCAGTATGATGTGGGTTCCTCAGGACCCAGGCCTGTTCTTCAGACTTTAAAGAGATCCAAGCAAAGGACTCTGTCAGTGACTGTGGCATCAGAAGAACTTAACACAAAGCTGTCCCATACCTCTCCAGAAGATGCCTCTTACCTTAACCTGTTCCCAGTCCTCAATCCCAACTGTCTTCTCCTTCCCTCCATTGAAGCTGGTTGCATCCTTTGCTTGTCTGCTTCAGGCTCAACTTCCCCAAGACCCACATAAAGAGATACAGTGGGAATGCTCCATCTAGGCCTACATACCTCTTATGGTCCATGTCCTATACATGGGTCACAACATCAATGGCAATACTCCTTGCAATTCAAAGAAGAAATACACAAAGATGAAAGTCACGCCTACTAGGTTTCCTGGAACTCTGTTTCCCATGCCCTGCTGTCCCTTACCTGGGGACTGTATCTTCTGTCTTTGGGGTGAGAAGGCAACTGCATAAATTTCTAAACAGGTGCCTAATCCCTCTCCTCACCCCATTCCAGCCCCTTCTGTGCTTCTTCTTGGAGGGTGTGGCTTCTTCCTGGGGCTGGTCCTTGCCAGAGATCAGTTGTGACTCTTCAACTGTTATTTCGTCAATACTTTCAAATTCATTGTTCACTCTCAGGGGAGAGTCCAGGGTGTCGATTGTATCATACATTCTCTCACTGCATTGTAGATCAGTTTCCTTCAGGTCTGTAAAAGTGCTGATGCTAGCAGTGACATCGGCATCACACTGGGTTACTGGCATCCCCGTGCTGCTGCTGTCATCCCACAACCACAGCCCTTCCAGGGATGAGAGACTGAGCATGATGGCGCTGCCCGTCTCCTCATTCTCAGCCTCGTCAGCATCATGGGCAGCTGAGTTATGAGAAGTGGTTTACTCTAGGCAGGAGAAGGTCTCCTCAGATGTGCCACTGTCATCAGATGAAGTAATACTCTCTGTGTCCTCTGAATTTTTAATTGATGTTATAGGAGGGCACAGGATAAAGTGGTGGGTCAGAATTCCAAAGCCAGCTGGTATCGAGCAGCTCATATAAATCTGGAGAGCTGGACCTAGAGGAGCTTTTGCTTTTTCTCACTTCATTCAACTCTTGCCCTTGGTTGTCTTCCGATGTCAGGAATGTGGGCAAAGCTGTTTCAATCTGGGCCCTACTTAGGGTCAGAAGGAAGGTGGGATGACCAGCAGAAGGGCTCTTGGGACCCTGCCAGATGTCACCGTGGATGTTACTATCACTTTTTCTCCTGTTGAACATATTGTTTTTTGCAAGGGCATCATTAAGCTTATCTGTTCCTTTGACTTCCAGGGGTTCTTCAGCCACGGGGTCTAAGCAACACATAGTATCTACAATGGTGGAGATGGATGGCCTGGAACCAGTTTCTTTGGATGGTGCTAGTGAATCTCTATCACAGAGATTCATGTATGGAAATTCTTCCTCCATATTCCCCACTGGGACAGGTGGGGGATGGGACCACCACAAGATGCCTATGGTAAAAAGACAAAAGCAGGTTTAGCAGATAAGTTTATGACTCTCAATTTCTACTTCATGAATATTGTAGCTACCTTAGCATCGTCATGATAATTTTGTGGTCAGAGGTTAAAAAAAAACAAAAGGTTCCCACACAAACCTAAAGCAATCATGAGAAAGAATAAGAAAGAGCAGAGATGAAATAAGTGATCACTTATAGGTTGAAAGGAAGACCAAAAAAAAAAAAAAAAAAAAAAAAAAAAAAAGATCTGGTGACTTGTAAAGATGAAGTCTGTCAAAACTCTTGCCCAGAGAGAAGATAAAAATTATGGAAATGTGAAACAAGGCATACAATGCGGAAGAAAGACAAGTATGATCTAGGACATCCTTGTGTGCGTTTGATGTGAATTGACTCTACAGAGGTGACAATCATGAAAGAAGGCGATATCTTGAATTGTAAAAGAGACAAACATTGATAGAATATTGTTAAACTTGTGTACCATTTGCTTCCTTCCTGCTACTACACTTCAGGTGTGATGATCAATTGTGGACGTTACAGACATGCAAAGGCATCAATTTAGGGATAAGGTGGAAAGAGTAACATCATTTATACTACTAGAAGTTCCCAGGCCTACAGAGTAAGTGATGGATCTTACCTCCTGGTTTTAGAGTAAAGATCAATTTTCCTCAATAAGCATCAACAGATACAAGAAATGTTCTCTCCAAACTTAGTCTTGAAAGCCTGCATTCCTCCTATGCTGAACCCTTAACCGTAGACAAACACATACAAACACACAGGCAGACACACACACACACACACACACACACACACACACACACACACACACACACACAAAGAGGCTGGGGTATACTCCAATGTCTTTGATGAATTTCCACATGTACATCTGTTTTCAAAACACAGGTCAGAGTTGATGCTTCATGTTCATAGTGACTTGAACAGAGAATCCTATGATAATTCCATTGGAAATCATTGGACATCCAGAATGGGAGGTGGTCCAGTGAGTGGGCCCACGCTCATCCATAAAAAAATGGATTCATGTCAGTTTCTGAAATAGATATAGACATAAGGCTTTTTCCTATAATCCCAGGTCCAGAGACATGGTGATCTTGACTAGAGCCATGGAGCAGCCGGTGGAAGCACAAGAAACAGCTGCACTGTCACAGAGCAGAGAAAATGATCCCATATCACTATGCATCTCCAAAATTATTACAGGGGAATGCCTTATGTCACACAGTTAAGGTTTAAAATAAGAAAAATGAAACAAAAGTAAAAAAAGGCAAAAATATTTTATACAAAACAATTGAGAGAAATGAACATGTAAGCAGAAAAACATGCCTCCTCCAAAAGCACTGGGTTCATGAATAGAAAGAAAGAAAAAAAAACAAAAAAAAAAAAACAAAAACAGAACACAAAATCCAATCAAGAAAAGAAAAACTTCAAATGTTAAGGTTCACGAGCTTCTGAGAGTCTAGTTGTTCAGGACAAATGCAGATGTCTGCCTGCTCTCCTCTCCACAAGAGTTGTTCCGCCACATGAAACAAGTCCCAGCCTCTGCAGGGCCTATGTGAACAGATTTCCATAACTTCGGCTTTTTGTTATGTCACAGTAAAGGATTACTAGTAAGAGCAGGAAATAACCCAAAGATGTTGCTCTATCCAGCTCCAGAGACTGCATAACTTTTGTCATGGCCCTGAGTAAATCCCCAACAAAATATAACTTATAGGGAAAAGGAAAATCCTACTCTCTCTGAGGCTCTCAGAGGACAGGGTGGTATGGCAGATGAGGGTGTAGGGACTTGGGAAGATGGGTCTGAGGCAGTTGGGTACTTGACTTTGGCAGGTCCCTGCTACACCCAGTTACCCAGCTCCTCTCTTGCTGTTTCTCATATCCCTGGGCTCTTATTTATTCCCAAACCGCAGCTCCTGCTAGAACCCAAGCATTCAGACATATTTGGTATGACACCATATCAAACCTGAGGAGCACACTTGGACTTTAAGAATCTAGTAAATAGGTAATATAGTGACAAGGTAACATGTGCCAAGTAACAAGTTGAACAGACGAGAATTTTGTGCAGACCCTTCTTAGGGACACAGTTAGAGAAACTAGTTAGAGAAAACACCTATGGTCTGCCCTAATACCCTTTGTACTCTGAGAATTCTGACTAATACAGACCTCATGTCTACGCTTAACATATTCAGTCCCTTTATCTAAAACTTATGTAGGTGAGTGTCGAAAGGATGGTAGCTCTCCCTGACACGGAGATGCTCTAATGGAAAGGACTAGTAGTCACGACATACATGACAGAGTTTTGTTCCTTTATTCAGGGTGTCGTGTGTGACATAGCAAGTGTGGAAGATGGCCACCAGGAGAGACGAGCATGTAAGCTTCAAGACTGTAGGAGATGATAAACATTCACATGGAAATGACTTATCCTGTGTTTTGGAGCTTGTTCTTACTGACCAAACCTTTAAAACAAGAAAAGTTAAATGTAAAAATGGCAAAGATGCTGATATTATAAATGTGGGGCCAGTAAAAAAAAGGAGAGCTGAATGGAAAGCACTAATTAAATAAATAATCAATTAAGAGATGTAAATCAAACCAAAAAACTCACTACGTGCATGTCAAAGCAGATGAACGATATCTTAGAGATCAGTAATATTGACATTAATGTGAACCAATGTCTCAGTACACCAGCTGTGCTGCAGCCAAGCAACAGCCACTCTACAGAGTGACTCTACAGAGTCAGCCCCAGCCAATTCCTTATGTGGGTGGAGTCTGCAATTCCTAACTATGGCTTCTTTCAGGTTATGGGAGGGAATCTGCTAATCACAGCTATCTAAAACCAGAGGACAGTGGGGGACAGAAATTCTTTTGTTTCTGTTTCCAAGGACAGAATTAGTGTTCTCACTGCTGTGGCCAGTTACCTGACAAGCAGCAACATGAGGGTGCTACACAGGTTTTGCTTTGCTTCAGGCTCTAGGGAGGACAAGGAAGCCATTTCTGAGGACCTGGGAAGATGCGTCTGTAGTTTACATGGCATTGGCAGGTCCTATTGTTTCCAATGACTAGCACCCCTGCTGGGTCCATCACCATGGATGGATTTACACCCTCCTGATCATACCCCCTGCTGGAGACCAAGAACTCAGAGACTTGAGATGATGTGAAACCTCTCCCATTCAAACCCTAGGAAGGACATTTGGACTTCAGCAGCAGTAGTAACAACAAGAATGGTCTCAGTCAGCTTTGTGCAGCCCAGGTTAGAGGCACGAGATTATGGACTAGATAGAGAGTGAACACACAAGCTTCTTCAAGGTCCTTTGCACTCACACCTTCATATTCTCTAATATTCCACTACTGTAAACCTCTTCATCTCTACAGTCACAATACAATTCCTGTTTCTTATGCCTGTGTTCATGGGTATGGAAAGGATGACAGCCTGTGAAGCTTTGTGGCCATGAAGAAAGTATTGTTCATCAAGATTCCTAGAGTTGTTAAGTTGCATGAGTGGCATGGTGGGCAAGAGAAGACTCTTATCATGATCGGGGAACTTATAACTACAAGGAAAGGCTGAGGGAAATAACAAAGTAGGTGTGTATGCTCCAAGCAAAATCAAAACCTTTTCTCTTCCAGTTACTATAGACTTACAAAACTCAATGTAAATTCACACCACCAGAGGAACTAGGATACAAGGTGTATTCTAAGAGATTCAATATAAAGTCCCTCACAGAACCAGAAAGGGACAAGTCCCCCAGAGCTCAGGGGAAGTGAGGGGGGCAACTAATAGAGAGAAAAGTAGGAGAAAACGAGGGAGAGGAAAGGAAAACATGTGCGACCAGGAAGATTGAGCCTGGTTAGGAATAGAAGTCAGGAAAGAGAGAGGGAGAGAGAGAGAAAGAGAGAACATAAAAGAGGGAGCCAATATTGGTTTGAAGATAAAATTGAACACAAAGAAAGGTCTAGAGAACTACAAGACTGCTGCCAAGTAACAATTTGAGCTTCCGTGGAAAGGCTACCATAAATGCCCTTCCCGGAGAGTGAGATCAACAACTAACCTATCCATGGAGCCCTCAACTAATGCCTGTTGGAAACAGGAGCAAACACCCATACATAAACACTGAGTCGAAGTAGAACCCAGATGCAGATGGAGAGGACAAGACCAGGTGGCAGAAACACATACAGACAGCTTACCTGAACAAGTAGGAGCTAAGGGGGCATTAGACTGATAGCTGGGAAGCCAGCATTGGACTGACTCAGGCCCCTCTGTATATGGGTCTCAGCCAGAAGGACTGAGCAATCTAAGGGACCTCAGACAGTGGAGCCACGATGTATCCCTGGTGCACAAAAGGACTTGCGAACACATCCCCCATGGAGGGATAACTGCCTTAATCTAGAGACAGGAGAGAATCCCTAGTCCCTACTTCACATGACCTGTCAGATCTACATGACCCCAACTGGATGGCATTCCCCTACATATGGGATTGGGGTGGGAGAATGGGAGGAGGGTGATTAGAGTTCATGTGAGAGGGCAGAGACAGTAAAAGGGAGGGAGGGAGGGGAGGAGGAAGAGAGAGAGGGAGGTAGGGAGGGAGGGAAGGAGGGAGAGGGAACTGGGATCGACATGTAAAATGATAAATTAAATTAAAAAAATGCTTTGACTCCAAAATTTAAGTTCAAGGACAAGTTACTGGGGGAAATGTTTCCATTTTTGTTTCCACAGAAAATGAAAAGATGTGGATTTCTTCCAGACTAATGTGGTTTGATCAAGCCAGACTGCCTGAAACAGAGTACCAGGTGATCCTGCATTCAAAACAGCTGGACAAAGCAGCATTACAAACTACAGCCAGGATTTCTGAATCTTCTTCGAATCACCCATGACAGTGCCCCTTTCCAGCAGGAAGTAGTTTGGAAAGAATGACGCCCAAGTTCCCAAATATTGTCTATAAATGTTTGTTTTCATCTAAATGGACTTGGTTATATAAAATAAATAAAAATAAAAAAATAAATTAAAAAAGAGAAGTAAACCAATGTAAAATTTTGAAAGATAAATGGATAGAGAATAATAGTAAATGGTTGATAATAAAATAAACTGAAGCTCAGTCACAAAATAAATCTAAAACAAAGTAAGTCAACATTTAGACCTAAGAGAGAATGAGAAAGAGAAGGAGAAAGGGAAAGAGATTGAGAAAGAGAAAGAGAAGGGGAGGAGAGGAGAACATGTGGGACCTGGAAGATTGAGTCAGGGAATGAATACACTAGTGTAAAAAAGAAGGGATACCGTAATAGAGGGAGCCATTGTAGGTTTGAAGAGAAAACTGATTCTAGAGAAATGTCCAGGGACATACAAGGATGACCCCAACTAAGTCAGAGTAACAGTGGAGAGGCTACATTAAATGCCTTTCTCTGATAATGAGATTGATAACTAACTTATCTGCCATCTTAGAGCCCTCAGCTGGTAGGTGATTGAACAGAAGCAGATAACCACAGCTTAACACTGAACTGAACTCTTGAAATACAGGGAGGAGTGATAAGAAAAGGGGTCAAGACCAAGCTAAAGAAACCCACAGAGACTGCTGATCTGAAAAAGGGGAACTCATGGACCCCCAGACTGATAGCTGGGAAACCAGCATTGGACTGACTCTGACCTCATAAACATGGGTGTCAGTTGGAATACCTTGGCAGTGTAAGGGACCTCTGACAGTGGAACCAGTATGTGATGGGAGATGTCATTATGTATATATGTTTCTCATACTGGTTAATGAATAAAGCACTGTTGGCCGATAGGAAAGGAAGATAGGAGGGACTATGAGACAAGGAGGAAAGAGGAAGGAGAAAGGAGAGGTCAAGATGGAGGGTCTGGAGAAAGCAAAATGCCGGCTGGCTCCCTGGTAAGGAGACCACATGGGAATACATAGAAATGGGTTAATAATTAAGACAGAGCTAGCAGATAAAAAACAAGTAACTGGCCAACAGAATTATATCAAATACAGAGTCTCTGTGCGTTATTTGGGGCTGGTGCATCACCGGAACAAGACCGGCGGCTGAAGAAAAAAACTTACTCCTTACAAGTATGGTGCATGAAAGGACTTTGGGAGCACATTCTCTATGGAGGGATATTCCCTTAGTCTAGAGGCAAGACTGAGGCCTAGATCCAACTCCAAATGACTTGACAGAGTTTGATGATCCCTGTTGGAAGGCATCACCCTTCCTGTGGAGTTGGGGAGTGGAATTGTGTGGGTGGGGGCAGGGGAGCCATGGGAGGGAGAGGAAATTGGGGTCAATATGTAAAATAAGAATATATTGCATATATACATATATTTATATATGTATATATATTGCATATTTACATATATTTATATATGCAATGTTTCTCTGATTTATTTCTCAGCCTCTTTATCGACTATTATTTTAGAGATACAGATTTTTTTGACTTAATCTTGTATACTGCTAATTTGCTAAAGGTGTTTATCAGTTATAGGAGTTCCCTGGTAGTTTTTCAGGTCACGTATGTAAACTTTATATCTCCTGCAAATAAGGACAGTTTGATTTCCTCCTTTTGAATTTCTATTCCCTTGATATCCTTTTGTTGTATTATTGCTCTAGCTAGAACTTTTAATACACTATTGAAGAGACATGACGAGAGTGGGCAGACTCGTCTTGTTCCCTGATGTATAGAGGAATGACCTGAAGATTGTCTCCATTCAGTTTTATATTGGCTGTTGCTTTATTGTATATTGTTTTTATTATGTTTAGGTATGTTCCTGTTATCCCTGATCTCTCAAGACCTTTAGCATGAAAGTGTGTTGGATTTTGTCAAAGGCTTTTATGCATCTAGTCAGATGATCATGTGTGGTTTTTTTTTCTTTCAGGTTGTTTATATGGTGGGTTATATTTATAAACTTTCTTTTGTTGAACCATCCCTGCATCCCAGGGATGAAGTCTACTTGGTCACGGTGCATGACTTTTCTGATGTGTTCTTGGATTCGATTTGCCAGTATTTTATAGAGTATTTTTACATCAATGTTCATGATGGATAATGATCTGTAATTCTCTTTCATAGTGTCTTTGTGTGGCTTGGGTACCAAGGTAATTTTAGCCAAGTAAAAAAGTGTTTGGTAATGAACCTTCGGCTTCTATTGTGTGAAACAATTTGAGGAGTATTGGTATTATCTCTTCTTTGAGTTTCTGGTATAATTCTGCACTGAATCCATTTGGCTCTGGGCTTTTTTTTTTTTTTTTTGGTTGGGAGGTTTTTGATGACTATTTCTATTTCAGGGATATTCTCATATCATCTTTGGGGGCCTCTAATATTTTTATGAAGTTATTTTTTGAATCATTCTCTTCTGCTTCATCTGCTTTGGTGTATTCAGGTCTAGTTGGTGTACAGTCCCAAGATTCTGTTGTTGTCATACTGTTCTTTCTATTGTTGGGTGATTTCTTTCTTTTTTTAATTTAATTTATTATTTTACATATCAATCCCAGTTTCATCTCCCTCGCTCCATCCCTGCTTCACTCCCCTCCATCCCTCTTCCCTCTCTGTCCCCTCACATGCACCCTGACCACTCTCCCCTCCCATATCCCCACTCCCAATTCTACATGTAGGGCAATGCCATTCAGGTGGGGTCATGTAGATCTGTCAGGTCAATTGAAGTAGGGACTAGGACTTCTCTCCTGTCTCTAGGTTAAGGCAGTATCCCTCCATGGGGGATGTGTTTGCAAGGTCCTTTTGTGCAGCAGGGATACATATTGGTAGCACTGTCTGAGGTCCCTTAGACTGCTCAGTCCTTCTGGCTGAGCATATTCAGAGGGGCCTGAGTCAGCATCAAGGAAATGCAAATCAAAACAACTTTGAGATACCATCTTACTCCTCCAAGAATTGCTAAAATTAGAAACACCAATGACAACTCATGCTGGAGAGGATGTGGAGAAAGGGGAACACTCCTTCACTGCTGGTGCAAACTCGTACAGCCACTTTGGAGATCAGTGTGGCGGTTCTTCAGGAAAATGGGAATTAGTTTACCACAGGACCCGGCAATCCCCCTCTTAGGCACATACCCAAATGATCCACATCCATGCAACAAAGGCATCTGCTCAACTATGTTCATAGCAGCATATTTGTAATATCAAGAACCTGGAAGTAACCTAGATACCCCTCAATTGAAGAATGGATAAAGAAAATGTGGCACATCTACACAATGGAATACTACTCTGCAGAAAAAAATAACGGAATCTTGAAATTTGCAGGCAAGTGTAGGGCACTTGAAGAAACCACCCTGAATGAGGTAACCCAGTCACAAAAAGAGGAACATGGTATGTACAGGCTCATATATGGATTTTAGACCTAGAGCATATGATCACCAGCCTATAATTCACACCAACAGAGGAACTAGGATACAAGGTGTATTCTAAGAGATTCCTATAAAGTCCTTCACAGAAGGGGGAAGGGACAAGTCCTCCAGAGCACAGGGGAAGTAGGGGGACAGTGAATGGAGAGAGCAGTAGGAGAAAGAGAGGGAAAGAGAGGAAAGCATGTGCGTCTAGGAAGATTGAGTCAGGGTAGGAATAGAAGATGAGAGTGAGAGAGAGAGAGAGAGAGACAGAGACAGAGAGAGAGAGAGAGAGAGAGAGAGAGAGAGAGAGAGAGAACATAAAAGAGGGACCCATTATAGGTTTGAAGAGAAAACTGAAACTAAAGAAAGGTCTAGTGACCTACAGGTCTACATGTCCTGCAGCCATATAACAATTTGAGCCACCGTTGAAAAGCTACAATAAATACCCTTCCAGGATAGTGAGATCAACAACTAACTTATCCATGGAGCTCTCATCTAATACCTATTGGAAACAGAAGGAAACACCCATACCTAAACACTGAGTCAAATTAAAATCCAGATGCCGATGGAGAGGACAAGACCAGGTTGTGGAAACACATAGCAACAGCTGACCTAAACAAGGATGAGCTGAGGGGCCCCCAGACTGAAAGCTGTTGGGTGTTTTCTTGTATTGCCATCTTCACAACACTTCTTCCAGTGTGTGCAGGTGAAGTCTCTCTCCCTCTACCCTGCTCTCCCGGTGGGTTTAGGCAGGTCAGGTGTTTGTTGTCTATATCTCTGGATGATCTGAGGTCTGTTGGAGGTCTTTCCAGGAGAGGACAGACGATGGAGCCCAATGATCAGGTGAATGCGGCCTCTAGGTGGTCCCTCATGGATAGGCAGGTGCAGTGTGCTCAGAGCAGACCCAGCAAGTCCAGGGAGGTGTAGGGGGTGTTGGACCTACATTCTGGCCCAATGCTCACTTTGAGCATCAGGCCTACCAGGACTAAGGGTGAGCGGAAGGTAGGCTCTGGGTGGTGTATATCAAGATCCCTAAAGCATAAGAGTGCCCCTTAGACTGCCAAGGGTGACAGTTCTGTATCACCTCAACATCGGTCTTGAAAGGTTGGTATTGATTTGCCCTGACTATTATGTACTGTTCCACAGTGTGAGTGTAGCTTGCATGCCACCTTGCAGGCTTGTTGTCTTTTCTTCTGGCCAAAGATGAAGTTAGAGTTTGGTTAAATATCACTGACAAAAGACAGAAATCCTGTAATCTAGAATTTAAAGCCAGATATATACATGGGACTCTTGGTATCCTTGTCCTTGGCACAGAACAAAGTTGCCAGAAGTGCTTAAGGGTACTTATGCTTGATGATTTTAGTGTTCCCTCTTCAGAGGATGAAATGCTCTAGTAACAAAAAAGGCCCTTTAAGAACCTAACTCTCCTAAGCAAGAGATTAGAATCTGGGTAGAGACCTAATATTCCATGTGGACTGGGTCAACTTGTGTGAGGAGTCACCCCTAAAAGGTAGCATTTGCTAAAGCCATGCTAGAAGCCAAATCATTTTCGTTCTAATAAATACTGTTCTGTTCCTTGTTGTATCTTCCATTGGTTTATATGGCTGCCTATTTCTTGAAATAATCAGGACATGGAAATTTTCTTTCTACCTTTGTTTCGTTCTTTCTTTCTTTTTTTCCTGTTTCTGAACTATACACTTTCCCTTACATTCTCACTCCTTCTCTAAGCTCTGCACCTGCCCTCTGGCAATCTGTCTGTTTTGTGCCTGAAATCCATGGGTAAAAAAAGGAATGCGTGCCTCCTCCATTCCCTACCATGTGCTTTTCTTTTAAACTGGAATGAAGTTTCCCTTGAGTCAGAAGATGAAGTATTAGTTAGGAGAAGAAGGAGAGGGAGAAAGGAAGAAGAAGGAAGAGGAGGAGGAGGAGGAAGAGAAGAATCCTGCTTTCTCATCCGTGTAGAATTTCACAATCAGAGGAAGCAAAACATGAAATTTTCAAGGGGCATCATCATAATTGTTGATCTGTCAGATGCATGATGCCTGATTCTGTAATTTATACTTTAATTGCTTTTTTCATTTTCGTACAAAAAAATGTGTGCCCACTTAAATTTTTCATTTACTTCTAGTGCAATAATGTGATTTGTAACATTTATTATATATTGGTATGCACTGTTCAAATGCATGTGTATATCATTAAATGTGCTTTAATAGTACTTAAAAGACCCAGGGACTGATGATGATATGGGTTAGTACACTGGGTATCAACCTTCTTGATGCTGTGACCCTTTAATAAATTTCCTGATGTTGTGCGGACAACAAGCCGTAAAGTTATCATCATTGCCACCTCATAACTATAATTTTGCTACTGTTGTGCTTCATAATGTAAATATCTGAGTGTTCTGATGGTCTTGGATGAGCCCTGTGAGAGCGTTGTTTTTCCTTCCAGGGGGCCATGACCCAAATGTTAAGATCCCAGGCTTGTAGGGTAAAGGCACTTTATGTTGAGCCTAACAACCAGAATGGATTCATCGGGACCTACAGGATTTAAGGGGACTATTAACTCCCCTTAACTCCAAGAAGCCACATACACACATTTGCAGTCTTTTGCCTGCATATATGTATGTGTACATTGTTCCCGCAGAAGTCAGAAGACGGCATCATATCCCCAGGGACTATCGCCGTTGTATGCCAATATGTGGGTCTAGGCATTGGACCTCTGCAAACTCTCCATTTCTACTCTAAACTTTTAAAAATCTGATAATATAGAAGGTCTGGACAGGTGATTCCGCACTTAAGAGCTCTTGTTGCTCTTGCAGAGGAGGTGGAGTTGTTTACAGCACACATGCAGCAGCCATCAGTAATCCTATATTCAGGGGAATTAATGATTTCTTCTGATCTCTGAGGACATCAGGGACACACATGGAGCACAAACATACACACACACACTCACACATACACACACCGTACATACAAACACACACACACACACACACACACACACACGCACACGCACACGCACAGGCACAAATACATAGACACTCAGTAATAAATACTGATCTTACTTAGCTTCAGGCTATTTCTCATGAGGCAGTACGAGTGTCCTGAGCCCTTCCTCTGAGAATGCTAAAGGAAATGCAGGTGGAAGGTAGTGTAGGAGAGGACAAGGATGGTAACAGTGAAGCACAGCACAAAGCCTGGGTAGAGGACAACATGATCCTCATACAAGCTGTGAATTTAGAGGAGGAGCTTGTTGTTAGGTTCTGTCAGGTGCTGTCATTTGTAGGACTGGGACAGCCAACATCAGAACTCCAGGGACAAACTGACCTAGGTAGATTGGGAGGGATGTTTGGTATAAATTGTGTTATGAGAAATATGGCAGTTGCATGCGCACACCTGTGCAATTTACAATTCAGAGTTTAGGGAAGCCTCTGTTTAATATGGACTCACTGTGTGCATGGTAGGGAGGCTGAGCTTTAAATGGGTGTGTCACACAAGTCCTGCTCTATCCTGTCAGTGGTTGAGCCTTCCTGTGTCTGGTTCAGATAAAATGGACCAGGATTCTATATATTCCTTAAGTAAAATTGTTCTTCACATGTTAAGGCTAGGGGTGCTGCTAGATGCACATGTCTACATAAAGAAGCCTTGCAACTCTTCATGAGAGATAGTAATGCATGTGTCTCACCTGCCACAGGCTTGACAGCTACCCCACCACTGGGGTAGGACAGGCTTCCTGGAAAGGGGCCCAGAGTCACTGAGTTGCCACTGAGATGTTACCTGTTGATTCCTGTTATCTGAGGATTTCCCTGTTCATGGAGGTCATGTGACCATTGATGTGCAAATGCATTGATTCTGGCTCATTTTGGAATGAGGTGATCATGTACAGGTCTGTGTTCATAATTATTTGTTTGATGTTGCATAGGGCATGGATCCTAAATTCTAAGTAGATGAGATAAATATTCTGACTCAAGCAGAGTAACCTGTGTGCCCACTGTGAACATGGACACCATGCTCAATAGTGTGCTAGGAGTTAATGTGCTGCACCCACAGTTCAATCCTGACCAGTGGCTGAAAACTTTCCAAGCAAGAGTTGTGTGTGTGTTAGTGTGTGTGTGTGTGTGTGTGTGTGTGTGTGAGGTGTGTGAGTGGTTGTGTGAAAATGTGTGTGTGACCTGTGTGACCTATATGTGCATTTCTGTGTGTAGTCATTCCTGGATCCATATGTCAACCTATGATTCTCTTCTCTTTGGCCTTCCACCTTGGTTGTTGATACAGTCTGTCATTGATTCGAGAGCGCACCAGTTCTTTTTTTTTTTTTTTTTTTTAATTTTTTAAATTTATTTTATTTTATTTTTTTTATGCATATAGAGTATTTTTTATTTAATTTTATATAACAAAGTCCAATTAAATGAAAACAAACATTTATACACAATATTTGGGAATTTGGGCGTCGTTCTTTCCTAACTACTTCCTGCTGATAAGGGGCGCTGTCTTGGGGGATTCGAAGAAGATTCAGATATCCTAGCTGTAGTCTGTAGGGCTGTTTTGTCCAGCTGTTTGGAATGTAGGATCAGCTTGTACTCTGTTTCAGGCGGTCTGGCGTGATCAAACCACATTAGTCTGGAAGGAATCCACATCTTTTCATTTTCTGTGGAAATAAAAATAGAAATACTTTTCCCCAGTGACTTGTTCTTCAACTTAAATTTTGGAGTCAAAGCGTTTTTTTTTTTGTTAATTTATTATTTTACATGTCGATCCCAGTTTCCTCTCCCCCTCCCTCCCTCCCTCCCTCCCTCCCTCCCTCCCTCCCCTCCCTCCCTCCCTCCCTCCCCTCCCCTTCAGCCCTCTCTCCCTCCTTCCTTCCCTCCCTTTTGCCCTCTCTGCCCTCTCACATGCACTCTAAACACCCTCCCCTCCCAACCCCCCACCACAATACCATATGTAGGGGAATGCCATCCAGTTGGGGTCATGTAGATCTGACAAGTCCTGTGAGGTAGGGACTAAGGCTTCTCTCCTATCTCTAGACTAACGCAGTTATCCCTCCATGGGGCATATGTTTGCAAAGTCCTTTTGTGCACCAGGGATACATCCTGGCTCCACTGTCTGAGGTCTCTTAGACTGCTCAGTCCTTCTGGCTGAGACCCATATTCAGGGGGGTCCGAGTCAATCCCCTGTTGGCTTCCCAGCTATCAGTCTAGTGGCCCTTAGCTCCTCCTTGTTCAGGTAAGCTGTCTCTATGTACTTCTACCGCATGGTCTTGTCCTCTTCATCTGCTTCTGGGTTCTAGTTCGACTCAGTTTTTATGTATGGGTGTTTGATCCTGTTTTCAACAGGCATTAGTTGAGAGCTCCATGGAGAAGTTAGTTGTTGATCTCACTCTCTAGGAAGGGCATTTATGATAGCCTTTCCAGGGAAGATCAAATTGTTACTTGGGAGCAGTCTTGTAGTCTCTAGACCTTTCTTTGTGTTCAATTTTATCTTCAAACCAATATTGGCTCCCTCTTTTATGTTTTCTCTCTCTGTCTCTGTCTCCCTCTATCTCTCTTTCCTATCTTCTATTCCTAACCAGGCTCAATTTTCCTGGTCCCACATGTTTTCCTTTCCTCCCCCTCATTTTTTCCTACTTCTCTCTCAATTCGCTGCCCCCCCCACTTCACCTGAGCTCTGAGGGACTTGTCCCTTCCCAGTTCTGTGAGGGACTTTATATGAATCTCTTAGAATACACCTTGTATCCTTGTTCCTCTGGTGATGTGAATTATATGCTGGAGAGCCTTTGATCTAGGTTTAAAATCCATATGTGAGTGAGTACATACTGTGTTCCTCTTTTTGTGGCTGGGTTACCTCATTCAGGATGGTTTCTTCAAGTGCCATCCACTTGCCTGCAAATTTCAAGATACCATTATTTTTTTCTGCAGAGTAGTATTCCATTGTGTAGATGTGGCACATCTTCATTAACCATTCTTCAATTGAGGGGCATTTGGTTGTTTCTAGGTTCTTGCTATTACAAATAGTGCTGCTATGAACATAGTTGAACAGATGTCTTTGTTGCACGGATGTGAATTCTTTGGGTATATGCCTAAGAGAGGGATTGCCGGGTCCTGTGGTAAACTAATTCCCATTTTCCTGAGGAACCGCCATACTGATCTCCAAAATGGCTGTATGAGTTTGTACTCCCACCAGCAGTGGAGGAGTGTTCCACTTTCTCCACATCCTGTCCAACATAAGTCATCACTGGTGTTTCTAATTTTAGCCATTCTGGCAGGAGTAAGATGGTATCTCAAGGTAGTTTTGATTTGCATTTCCCTGACAGCTAAGGACGTGGAACATTTTCTTAAGTGTCTTTCAGCCTTTTTGATTTCCTCTATTGAGAATTCTTTCTTCAGTTCTGTACCCCATTTTCTAATAGTTTATTTGGTGTTTTGGTGACAAGTTTCTTGAGTTCTTTGTATATTTTGGAGATCAGCCCTTTGTCCGATATAGGATTGGCAGAAATCTTTTCCCAGTCTCTGGGCTGCCGTTTGGTCTTGTCGACTGTGTCCTTTGCCTTACAGAAGCTTCTAAGTTTGAAGAGGTCCCATTTATTAATTGTTTCTCTCAGTGTCTGTGCCCCTGGAGTTATGTTCAGGAAGCGGTCTCCTATACTAATTTGTTCAAGGGTACCTCCTACTTTCTCTTCTAGGAGGTTCAATGTGGCTGGATTGATGTTGAGGTCTTTGATCCATTTGGACTTGAGTTTTGTGCATGGCGTCAGACATGGGTCTATCTGTAGTCTTGTACACACCCTCATCCATTTGTGCCAGCACCATTTGTTGAAGATGCTGTCCTCGTCCCATTGTATAATTTTAGCTGTTTTGTTGAAAATCAGCTGTTCATAGGTGCGTGGATTAATATCGGGATTTTCAATTCGATTCCATTGGTCTACCTGTCTATTTTTATGCCAATACCAGGCTGTTTTAGCTTTTCTCAGGTCAATGATTCTCTTTCCTCTGGTTCAAGTACAGTGCCCGTGATTCTCTCTTCAATCTCCTGTATTCTATGGTTCCTGATTGTTTACAGTTTTCTATTTCCAGCACTCCCTCAGTTTGTGTTTCTTTATTGTGCCTATTTCAGTCTTCAGGTCTTGAACTATTTGAATTGTTTCCTTCATCTGTTTGATTGTTTTTCTTGGCTTTCCTTACTTTCTTTAAGAGAGTTTTTCATTCCCTGCATTATATGATTTTGTCTTTTCCTATATGCCTTCAAATTTGTTGGTTTCTTCCATTTCTTTAAAGGATTTTCTCATATCATCTTTGAGGACCTCTATCATGTATATGAATTTTTTTTTTAAAATCGTTCTCTGCTGTTTAATCTACATTAGTGCGTTCTTTTCTAGTTGTGGTAGAGTCCCTAGATTCTGGTGCTGTCATACTGGTCTTTCTACTGATGTGTGTTTCTTATATTGCCAATTTTCCAACCTTTCTTTCAGTGGGTGCAGATAGAGTCGCTATCCCTCTACCATGCTCTCACAGTGGGTTTGTTGGTCAGAGGTTCAATATCAGTAACTCTGGATGGCTCTAGCTCTATTGGAGGTTTCTCCAGCTGAGGGAACATGATTGGTCCCAAATATCATGTGAGTGACGCCTCAACATGGTCATGAGTGGATAGGTAGATACTGTGTGCTCAGAACAGGCCCAGGAAGTTTGATCAAAGACCTCAATATATATCCAGCCACACTGGAACTCTTAAAAGAAAAAGTGACAGGTGTCCTTGACCAAATTGGTACAGGAATCTACTGCCTGTCCATAACACCAGTAGCACAGATACTGAGATCAACAATTAATAAATGGAACATCCTGAAACATAGAAGCTTGAAAAGGCTAACGACACAGTTGACATAACCAAATGGCAGCCCACAGTCTGGGAAAAGATCTTCACAAATCCCACATGTGACAAATGGCTGATCTCCAAAATATACAAAGACCTCATGAAAGTAGTCAAGAAAGCACCAAATAACACTATTAAAAAATGGGGTACAGAAATGAATGGAGAACTCTCAATATAGGACATGAAAAAGGCTGAAAGACACTTAAGAACGTGCTCAACATCCTTATATATCAGGGAAATGCAAATCAAACAACTTTGAGATAGCATCTTACTCCTGACAGAATTGCTAAAATTATAACCACCAATGAAAACTTATGGTGGAGAGGATGTGGAGAAGGGAAAACATTGTTCCACTTCTGTTGGGTGTGCAAACTTCTACAGCCATTTTGGTGATCAGTATGGCAGTTCTTCAGGAAAACGGGAATCAGTCTACTGAAGGACCCAGCAATCCCCCTCTTCGGCATACACCCAAATAATCCACGTCCTTGCAGCAAAGACATGTGCTCAACTATGTTCATAGCAGCATTATTTGTAACAGCAAGAATCTAGAAGCAACCTAGATGCACTTCAACTGAAGAATGGATAAAGATGTGGCACATTTACACAATAGATTAATACTCTGCAGGGTAAAACAATGGAATCTTCAAAGATGCTGTCAAGTGGATAGAACCTGAAGAAACCATCCTGAATGATGTAACCCAGGCACAAAAATAGGAACATGCTATGTACTCGCACATATATGGATTTTATACATAGAGGACAGGATCACCAGCCTATATGCAGACCGCCAGAGTAAGTAGGTTACAGGCAGAATTCTAAGAGATTCATTAAAAGTGCCTTACACAAGAGGAAATGCACAAGACACGCTGAGCGTATTGTGGGAACAGTGAGTGGAGAGGGAACTAGGAGAAAGAGAAGAGGAGGAGAGGAAAGCACGTGGGACTATGAATGTGAGTCAGGAAAGTTTTACATAAGACAAGAGAGAGAGACAGAGATAGGGAGAGAAATGACACACACACACACATACACACAAACACACACACACACACACTCAGAGAGAGAGAGAGAGAGAGAGAGAGAGAGAGAGAGAGAGAGAGAGAGGAGGAGAGGGATAGCAAAAAGGGAGCCATTATAGTTTGAAGAGAAACTGAATCTAGATAATTGTTCAAAGACCTACAAGGCTGATCTCAAAAAACAATTTAAGCAACAGTGGAAAGGCTACCATAAATGGCCTTCCCTGATCTTACTTATCTACCATCATGGAGCTCTCATGTATTAGCTGCTGGAAACAGAAGCAAATGCCCAAAAAAAAAAAAAAAAAAAAAAAAACACTGAGGCAAACTAGACACAGATGCAAAGAAGGAGGAAAAGGCCAGGCTGCAGAAACACAAAGAAACTGCTGACATGAATGGGGAGGGAGCTAATGGGGCCCCAGGCTGATAGCTGGGAATCCATCATGGGACTGAATCAGACCCCCTAAATATGGGTCTCAACTAGAAGCCCTGAGCAGTCTAAGGGACCTGGTACAGTGGAACCAGGATGTAGTCTTCGTGCACAAACGGACATTGGGGCACATCCACCATGGAGGAATACTCGCTTAACCTACTAAAGGGAGAGAAGACTCCAAATGACTTGACGGATTTAGATGAACCCTCCTGGAGGGTATCACCATACATGAGGAATGGGAGGGGATAAGACGGGAGGGTGGTATGGAGGTAGGAGAGGTTGAGAGAGAGGGAAAGAGAAAGAGGGAGGGAGGGACAGGGAACTGGGATCGATATGTAAATTAAAATAAAAAGAAATTAATAATAAAAAAGAGATTTGAATCTGGGTAGAGACCTTATATTCCACATGGACTGTGTCAATCCGCCCAAGGGGTCACCCCTGAAAGGTAGCATTTGCTTAAGCCAGGCTAGAGGACAAATCATTTTCCTTTTAATAAATACTGTCTGTCCCTTATAGTAACTTCCACTGGTTCATATGGCTGCCCACTATCCTAAAATACAGAGAAACTGTAACTTTGTTGTTTTTCCTGTTCTGATCTATACACTTGCCCTCACATTCTCAATCCTTCTCTAAGCTCTGCACCTGCCCTCTGGCAGTCTGTGTGCCGTGTGTCTGAAGTCCATGGGAAAAGGAATGTGTGCCCCTCCATTCACTGCCATGAGGTGCTTTCCATTTAAACTAGATTGAAGTTAGAAGAAGAAGCAGGAGTGGGAGAAGGAGATGAGGGAGAAGAACAAGGAGAAGAACTAACAGAAGATGGAGAAGAAGGAGAAGAAGAACCCCGCACTCTCATCCATGTTGAATTTCAGAATCAGATGAAGCAAAACATGAATTTTCCAAGAGGAATCATCATACTTGTAGATCTGTCAGATACACGATGCCTGACTCAGTAATCTATACTTTTGATAATTCTTTCATTTTCTTACAAATCATGTACCCACATAAAATTTTCATTAATTTGTAGTGCAATAAAGTGATTTTAACACTTATTATATATTGCTATGCACTATACAAATACATATGTATATCTTTAAGTGCACTTTAAAAATACTTAAAAGACCAAGGACCAATGAGAGAGGATTTGCCTCAATGGTAATCAACCTTCCTGTTCTGTGGCCTTTTAGTACAGTTCCTCATGTTGTCGTGTCCCCCAGCCATAAATGTATTCTCATTGCCACCTCATAACTATAAATTAGCTACTGTCGTGCATCATATTGTAAATATCTGAGTGTTCTGATGGTTTTGAGTGAGCACTGTGAGAGGGTTGTTTCTCCTGCCATGGGGCCATAACCCACATACTAAGATCGCAGGCTTACTGGGTAAAGACACTTGATGCTGATACTAACAACCGGCGTGGAGATATGAGCACCATCAGGATTTAAGGGGACTGTAAACTCCCACAAGCCAAGAAGCCACAAACTCAAACTTGTAGTGTTTTACCTGCACATATGTATGTGTACCACACGTGTGCATATGCAGAAGTCAGAAGAAGGCCGCAGATCTCCAGGGACTATCACCCTTGTATGCCAATATGTGAGTCCTGGGATGAATCTCAGCCAACTCCCCAGTCCTACTCTAAACTTCTAACTATCTAATAAAATAGAGGGACTGGACCAGTGAGTCAACACTTAAGAGCTCTTGTTGCTCTAGCAGAGGAGCTGGATTCGTTTGCAGCACACATGCAGCAGCCATCTGTAATCCTATATTCGGGGGAATCAATGTTTTACTATGAACTCTGAGGATATCACGACACTGTTGGAGCACACACACACGCACACATGCACGCACTACATGCACAAACACACCACACCTATCACACATGCAGCATATCACAAAATCTTCGCACACACATAACACACATGTATATACATTACACACATCAGAAACACACCATACACACACACCACATCCACATCACAGACACACCAGGCATGTACACACACCATAGATAAGCACATACACACAAACACACACACCAAACATACCGACACACACACAATAAACATACACACGCCCGACCCACACACACCAAAAATGCACACATATTTTCAATTATAATTTGAGAGTTTAAGAGAGCTTCGTGTTAATCTGGACTCACCCTATGCATGGTAGGAAGGGTCTGCTTTATATAGGTGTGTCATACAAGTTCTGCCCTATTCTGTTCCTGCTCTCAGTACTGTGGGAACACAGGACTAGGGTCGAGTGGCTGAGCCTTCCTGAGTCAGGCACAGACAAAATGGACACCCGACTCTGTATATTCTGTAAGCAAAATTTGTTTTCCATACTAAGGCTAGGGGAGTTACTGGATCCCCAAGACTGTGAAAAAATATCTTGCAGTTGTTCCATTACGACAGGAGAACACTATATGAGAGCCAGCATTGCATGTGTCTCACCTGCCCCAGATTGACAGCTACCCCACCACTGGGGTAGGGACAGACTTCCTGAGAAGGGCACTGGAGTCACTGACTGCCACTGAGATGATAACTGCTGATTCCTCTATGCTGAGGATTTCCATGTTCATGGAGGTCATATGCCCCTCGATTGCAAATGCATTGATTCTGGTTCATTTTGGAATGTGTTGATCATATACAGGTCTCTGTTTATTATTACTTTCTAGATATTGCACAGGGCTTGGGACCTGAATCCTAAGTAGGTGAGAAAAGATTCTGACTCAAAAAGAGTTACCTATGTATGCACGGTGAATATGGACTCCATGCTCAACTGTGTTGCACCCATAGTTTCATCCTGACCAGTCCTGAAAACATTCTAATATGAGTGAGAGTGTGTGTTTTGTGTATGTGTGCTGTTTGTGTGTGCTAGTGTGTCTGTGTGCATGTGAGCATGTGTGTGTGTCTATGAGTGTGTGTGTTTCTGTGAGTGTGTGTGTGTGTGTGTGTGTGTGTGTGTGTGAATCCTATGTGTTCATTTTTGTGTGTAGTCAGTCATTCATGGATCCAGCTATCAACCCATGATTCTCTTGTTTGGCCTTCCACCTTGGTTGTTGATACAGTCTGTCACCGATTCGAGAGCGCACCAGTTCTCCTGGACTACTTGCTGAGAATGGCAGGAGTGGTGATTCCCACTGTGTGCTGGTGCAGCTGACACTGTATGTGGGTGCTGAGACAAGGATGCAGGCCCTCATTGTTGTCTGACAAGGACTCTGCTGACTGAAGCATCTTCCCAAACAGAGCTCCCTAATCACCCTTTCTTATTCCCAATGCTCACCAGGAATGTTCGCCTCTATTGTTCTCATGAGTTGGGTGTTCCTTCAGAATGTGGAAGTCCATATACAATTCCCCAGAGTAGAGGCTAAGAGGTGCCTATCTGTCTGTGTCAATGAGAGTTTGGCTTTTGCTCTGTTCTAGCGATGACAAGCCAAATGAACAACACTATGGATTTGCCTACCTGTTGGTCAGAACTATAATCAAAATGCTACAGGTTTAGCTTTGTGGAGACAACATGGTATCTGACCTCCTCATTCTTACCAAGAACTGCCTCTTCTGAGGCTCAGAGAGGGCTCTGACCCGTGACAATTGCAGGTGACCATGGGGTCCATTGGTAAGAATCATCCTATGATATTACTTCCCTGGTTTCTGATTTTCTCAGTGTATCTGTGAGCTAAAGATACCTTGTGACTCTCACATAGGTAGGCCTTCCTACATCATTCACACCTGCTACTCATGTCATTGACATCCAGAAACATTGGGTATCACTGTGGGATGCTACAGACTTGATAGGTCTGTGGGCTTCACACTCAGCTGCCTAAAACATATACGTGTCCTGACCAAATAGATGCGGTAAGTATCAATGCCACGCCTTCAGTGTGGGACAACTGCAGGGAGTCCATGCTGCTGTGAAGAGCACACAGGATTAGAAAATCCCGACTGAGGCGTGGTGCTGTAATATTTCAATTCACCTGGATCTGGATGTCCTAGGTTTCTTTCAAGAACAAGACATGAGTCAGCATGAAATCGAAGCGAACATTTAATAAAATAAAGGAAATTCCATGTCAGGCCTGGGAAATCTTGCTCCAAGTATGGACATTGTAACACTGCTCCAGGTCCATTTGTGCTCCTGATGTCTCTACATCAAGCAGAATATTCCCATAGGGCCCACAGTACTGATTCTCTGTGGGAAAGGCTCCCAAGCAAATCTAAGAGCTGCCATTCTGTGCAGGTCACACAGACGCAGGTGGCAACGTATCAACCTTCTTTTCTCCGGTGATGGAGCCACAGGCAGGGTTTTCAGAAGAGTAGATAAAGAAGTAAATTGAATCAACACTTATGCAGGAGACTGTCACTTGGATGCTGGTGTACAGTTACAATGATTGAAGGTTGAGAAACAGATTCCACACATGAAAACAATCACTTATGACATATAAAACCTTCATCTTTTGTTCTATTCACTTTTTTCCAAGCCTTGCATTTTGGGTGTATTTGTCTGGAACAGTTGCATGTCTTCACTCATATGTGTGTAGAAAGGAATCTCAAGTGTTATAGTTACTGTATTTTATGGGACACTTACCTTGAAGCTGAAGGTGGTCATTAAGCCTAGACCATCAGTACAAGCATCAAAAGAGGGTCTCCCTTCCATTCCCATAGCTGGGGTATTTACTCACACTGCCATGTAAGCCTTTGATGTAGTAGCTGGTTTTGACCCATGCCCTCATGTTTGAAGACCAAGAACTGGGTGGAGTTGATATTGTTGCTGCTACTAAGAAGGCAATTGATGGCTAGATTGTCATCTCATGACATCTCTCAGGAGCACAATGTAGTGAACAGAGCAATTGGTTCATGGACCCTGTGTGGTGGTCAATCCCCGGTTGCAGGTCTGTAAATGAAGCGTGAAAAGCTGGTGGTTGGATATGTTCCCTGAATTATGGAGATTTTAGAACTCATGAGAGCCCACAAACTAAGAAAACAATGGATATTATCAGTTTCCTGCCATGGTGAGCAGCCAGGGAATTAGGAAGTTTGGCAAACAATACATTTTTAAACATTGCTGCTTGATATGTGTTAATTTGACTAGTGAGGATTTGTTGACAGAAAGGGTCAGAGAAGTGACCACATGCATTCCCTAAGTAAGACCCCCCCAGGGAAGGTGAGTCTTGGTGCCTTCGCGGCTCACAAGGGAAGTGGCCTGGCTTGTTGGATGGTGGGCGAAATGGATTCTCTAACTTTGACTGTCAGGGACATATTTATCTCACATTAGCCATGGGTAGACAGACTTTGCTTTGAGAACAGATGGCCAGACATATGACCCATGTTCTCAGCTTCTGTGACCTAAATTCTCTGGCCCAGCCGCCACCATCTTCACCATGACAGGAAATAGATCATGTTGTAACAGTCACACACAGCTTTCCAGTTTTACTATTTCTAAGGCCTCATGAACAAAACTGTGAAAATCATTCAGTGCTTTTACAGAAGCCTTTCACAGGGCAGTGGGCCTGACTAAATTAGGACAGCCCACTAAATTCCTTGGGGGCCTGAGTTGACCGTGAACTTACATTCCCATTGACTACTGTGTCTTTGATAGTCCAGGGCTGGAAGACAAGAGTGCTGAGTGTCCCACCAGTTTGAACAAGGTGCTACAGAGCCTGTGGCATTGATTGCTTGATGGGCACTTCCATTATCACAAATGGCAGACACTGATGGTTTTGTGTGTTCTGCCTTCCAATAAGAATTTTGGGGTGTGCCTGTTATTTGATCTTTTTCTAAACAGTCTCATAATCTAGCCCATTCTGATCTTGTGAGTTGGACTCTAACATGCAGTTGGGTACAGAGATCCAAACTGGGCTCCTCTAGTTGAGGGACTCCATGAAAGAAGCTTCTCTGGAGAAGTAAGTGGAGTGCATAAGTTGATTAAATCTTCCAGAGATGATCATGGAGGAGTATGTCGTTATCTCTGGAACACCTGCTTGGGAATAAAAACTTTGGTGTTATCTTCTCTCTGAAAATGAAAGAACACCAGAGGACGGGGCTATCAACTGTCAGATCCCAGTGCAATGCACCCTAAGAATTTCTCCCTTTCAAAGCTCCAACTTAAATTGTGTGTGAGTTTGGGTAACTATGGCCCCCATAGAGGAACATGTTTCAATACTTATTCCCAGTAGGTGACCCTGTTTGGAAAGCAAGGGGAGACCTAAGTAGAGGATCCCAGGGCATTAAGCATTCAAAAGCCTAACCCATCCAAAGTCATCTCTCTGTGTGTGTCATGCTTGAGAATTGGAGGTAAGCCATCAGCTCCAGCTTCAAGGCCATGCCCGCCTGCCTGTTGCAAGATGTCATAACAATGGTCATGAACTGTGACCCTCTGCAACTGAGGACCATTAGGACCAAGCTTTTTCTCCTGAGTTGCATTGGTCAGAGTGCTTTGTCACGGCAATAGATGAGAAGCAGAGCAGGAGTGGGCAAGTTCAGAAAGTGAATGCCAGAAAAGGAAGTATTTTGTGTGTGTCTGCAACAAGTTTCTATCTCACACATCCCAGGGCATCTGGGAAATGTTTCACAAAACAGGGAGACAGGTATCAAGCCCTCCTTACTAAGACATCAGGCCCACTGCACCACCCCTGCCAGTAGAACTGGGCACTGTATGCTGCCCCCAGACACTTGTGCATGCAAGCTGTCTTCAGCTATGGCCACAGAAGTGGATTGCAATTTGGTAAACTAACACAATGTCCATACTCCCAAAGACAATGCCAGCATTCTCAGCAGAGAGAACAAAGCCCAACTCCATTGGTGAATAATGTCAAGATCCGGCATCAGAAATCACCTACCATCCCAAGAAACACTCAGGAGCTCAAACTACTGCATCTAAATCAGTGCTTCTCAACCTGGGGGGTCTCAACAATTTGTGAGTCAAATGACCATTTCAAAGGTTCGTCTAAGACCTGCAGAAAACATAGATATATTTACGTTATTGTTCAAAACAGTTGCAAAATTACTTATGATGTAGCAACTAAAATGATCACATGGCCAGAAGTCTCCACATCATAGGGAACTATATTAAAAGTTTCTTGAATTAGGAAGGTTGAGACCCAGTGACTACCCCCTCAACACAAGACTCTGGACTCCCTGTCATCTGGGCAGTTCAGCTGACTCAGAGATCTGATCATAGCCTGCGGGATGACCAAGAGGACTTTGCAGACACCACACTCTGTGAGAATGCACAATAAATCTCTGTCTGACATCTTGTACCTCTCTGGCAAAGACTGTTTGCTCCTAATCTAGACCCCGAATGTGGGCATTGGTCACAAACTAGTCCAAGGATGCAGGTCTTCTCTGCAGTGATGTTCCACAGTCCTCTCAAGCTCTACTTACCTTTTCACAGTTTCCAGAAAAAAAAATCCTGTAATTTTAGTGTATTGAAGGCACTGGGATAAAAATAGTATACCACTTTGCGGACTTCAAGACAGTGGCAAATCGCGATGGGAGCCTGGTGGCAGGTGGCTGTGAAGAAATGAACACAGATGTTAGCTACCAGATTAGCTCAACATGGTCAAAACAGAAAGAGAGAGGTCCTGAAAAGGGTTTGTCCTGACCTCCGTGGGATGGCCATCTCTTCTGCTCCTGGGAATCCACTCCCTACAACCCCAACTCTCTCCCACAGGGATTTTGCTCCTGCCAGTCCAAGGTCCAGGCCCTTACCCTACATGCTCATCCCTTTCTTACAGCTCCCAAACAGGAACTGTAACTTCCTATGTGTAGACTCTCCACTTCAACAATTGCACGCCCTTGTCTCCTCTCTCTCACATTCTTCTCTCCTGACAGGTCACACATGCCCCTCTCCTCCTCTCTGGCCCTCTTCCCGAGCCTCCTCACCTCTGGGCTTACATATTACGTGGACGTCTTTACATCTGGTCATTGAGAAGCATCATTAATAAAGGAGGTGTGTGAAGACCTCAAGTCGTGTGGATCACAAAGCTGTACAAGGTGGTTGTAGTACCTGGAGGGCTGGCTCTTACAAACAGGCTGGTGGTGTGGCTGATCTCTGTCCAGCCACAGTACTGGGGCAACTATGCGTTTAAGATGTAGGAGCTAACAGCTCTCAGTCAGGATGAGGAGGAGTAAGGAGCATTTGCCCATGTTGCTGGAATTTTCTGATAGGGTACATCAGAGTTGGGGTATGCAGCTCTATCACATTCTGGCCTGGCTCCCTCGTGTGGCTTGGTAGACCACACCAGGCCGAACAGATTCCCATGGTTTATGAACCATGGACCCAGGCCCGTCCTTCAGACCTTGAAAGACACATAAGCAAAGGACTCTGTTAGTGACTGTGACATCAGCAGGACTTAACACAAAGCTACACTACTTCACATAACTCTCCACAAGATTCCTCTCCCCTAAACTGTTCCCATTCCCCAATCCCAACTGTCTTCTTTCCTCCACTGCCCCTGGTTGCATCCTTTGCTTGTCTGCTTCAGGCTCCACGTCTCCATCACCCACATACAGGAATACAGTGGGAAAGCTCCTTCTGTGCCTACAGACATCTAAGGGTTCATGTCCTATACATGGGTGCACAATATCAATGGCCAAGGGCCTTGCAATTCAAAGATGAAATCCACAAGGGGAAGACACTCACAATGCCTACTCTGTTTCCTGGAACTCTGTTTCCGATGCCTTGCTGTCCCTTACCTGGGGACTGTGTCTTCTGTCTTTGGGGTGAGGAGGCAACTGCATACATTTCTAAACAGGTGCCTAATCCTCCTCCTCACCCCTTTCCAGCCCCTTCTGTGCTTCTTCTTGGAGGCTGTGGCTTCTTCCTGGGGCTGGTCCTTGCCAGAGATCAGTGCTGACTCTTCAACTGTTATTTCGTTGATATATTCAAATTCATTTTTCACTCTCAGGGGAGAGTTCAGGGTGTCGATAGTATCACGGATTCTCTCACTGCGCTGTAGATCAGTTTCCTTCAAGTCTGTAGAAGCATTGATGCTAGCAGTGACATCAACATCATACTGGGTTTCTGTCGTCCCTGTGCTGCTACTGTCCCAGAACCACAGCTTTTCCAGGGATGCGAGGCTGAACATGACAGGGCTGCCCGTCTCCTCATTCCTAGCTTCGTCAGCATCATGGGCCACTGAGTTATGAGAAGGGGGTTTCTTCCAGGCAGGAGAGGTACTCTTCAGATGTTTCACTGTTATCAGATGAAGTAGTACTCTCTGTGTCCTCTGAATTTTTATTGATGTTATAGGAGGGCACAGGAGAAAGAGGTGCTTCAGAATTCCAAAGCCAGCTGGTATCGAGCAGCTCATATAAATCTGGAGAGCAGGACCTAGAGGAGCTTTTGCTTTTTCTCACTTCATTCAACTCTTGCTCTTGGATGTCTTCCGATGTCAGGAATGTGGGCAAAGCTCGTTCACTCAGGGCCCTCCTTAGGGTCAGAAGGAAGGTGGGATGACCTGCAGAAGGGCTCTTGGGACCCTGCCAGATAGCACCGTGGACATTACTATCGCCTTTTCTCCTGTTGAACATACTGATTTTTGCTAGGGCATCATTAAGCCTATTTGTTCCTTTGAGTTCCAGGGTTTCTTCAGCCATGGGGTCTAAGCAACACATAGTATCTACAACGGCGGAGATGGATGGCCTGGAACTAGTTTCTCTGGATAGTGCTAGGAAATCTTCATCACAGAGATTCATGTACGGAAATACTTCCTCCATGTCCCCCACTGGGACAGGTGGGGGATTCGACCACCAAAAGGTGCTACAAGTAAAAAACAAATGCAGATAAGTTTATGTTTCTCAATTTCACTACATAAAAATCGTACCTACCTCAATATCCTAATGATAATCTTTGGGTGAGAGGTT
Source organism: Phodopus roborovskii (assembly GCF_943737965.1). Taxonomy (NCBI): domain Eukaryota; kingdom Metazoa; phylum Chordata; class Mammalia; order Rodentia; family Cricetidae; genus Phodopus; species Phodopus roborovskii. Next base: position 58,929 of record NW_026126803.1, on the reverse strand, counting down.
ACAAAAAATTGCGTGTCAGTCTGAACCATAAAGCGGTTATGAGAACGCATAAGAATGAGCAGAGATGAAATAAGTGGTCACTTAGAGGTTGAAAGGAAGGCCGATGAAACAAAAATCAAATCAAAGATTTGGTGGCTTGACAAGATGAAGTCTGTCAAAACTATTGCCCAGAGAGAAGATACAAATTATGGAAACGTGAGACAAGACATACAGTGTGGAAGAAAGACAAGTATGATCTAGGGCACCTTGGGTGTGTATGATGGGAATTGTCTCTAGAGAGGTGATAATCGTGACAAAAGGTAATATCTTGAATCATAAAATAGACAAACATTGCTGGAATATTATTAAGCCCAGGTACCATTTGCTGCCTTCCCTGCTTCTACACCCTAGGTGTGGTGATCAATTCTGGATGTTTTAAAACATGCAAAGGAATCCATGGAGGGATAAGATGGAATGAGTAATATAATTTCTGCTCATAGAACATCCCTGGCCTACAGATTAAATGATGTAACTTAGTTCCAGTTCTTACAGTAAAGATCAGTTCTCCTCAAGAAGCAACACCAGACACAAGGAAAGCATCCTCCAAACTTAATTAAAACCTGTATTCCCATGGCTGAATTCTTAACTGCACACAGACACAGACACAGAAATACACTTACACACACACACACACACACACACACACACACATATACACTCAAACAGGCTAGGGTATTTTCCAATGTCTTTGATGAATTTCCACATGTGCATGTGTTATGAGATTCCAAGGTACTTGATGGGAATTTCAAAACACATGACACAGTTGATACTTTATATTCATAGTGAGTTCAACAGGGAATCCTAGAATAATTCTCAGGAATCTATTGGACAACAAGCATGGAAAAAGTTCTGGGGGTGGGGGGGAGGGATTAGGCTCAGGTAAAATAACAAAAGAAAAAAAAAAAGAAAAACAAATGGATTCCTGCCCTGCTCTGAAGTAGAAATAAACATAGGGCTTGTGACTGTAATCACAGGTCTAGACACATGGTGATCCTGACTAGAGCCATGGAGCAGCAGGTGGGCCCTTAACTGAAACAGGGGCCTTTTGGACACACAAGGGGCAGCTGCACTGTCACAGAGCAGAGGAAAAGATCCCAGGTCAGTATGCATCTCCAGAAGTGTTACAGGGGAATGCCTAATGCCACACAGTTAATGTTTAAAAATAAGAAAAAATAAACCAAAGTAAAAAAAAAAAAAAAAGGCAAAAACATTTTATACAGCACAATTAAGAGAAATGTACACATAATCAGAAATCCATGCCTCATCCAAAATGCCTGGGTTCATGCATATAAAGAATAACAGCCTGAACCTAAAGAAATGTCTAGAGACCCACAAGACTGCGCCAGCTAACAATATGAGCAACCATGGAAAGGCCCCCCATAAATGCCCTTATCGGATAGTGAGATCAACAACTAACATTTCCATGGATCCCTCATCTAATACCTATTGGAAACAGAAGCAAACACGCATATCTAAACACTGAGTCGAACTAGATTTTAGATGCAGAGGGAGAGGGAGAAGACCATGTCACAGAAACACATAGAGACAGCTGACATGAACAAGGAGGAGCTAACGGGCCCCCAGACTGATAGCTGGGAATCCAGCATTGGACTGACACTGGCCCCCCCTGAATATGGGTCTCAGCCAGATTGACTGAGCAGTATAAAGGACCTCGGCCTTTAGAACCAGAATGTATTCCTGGTGCACAAAAGAACCTTGCAGACACATCCCCCATGGAGGGATACTGCCTTAACCTAGAAACATGAGGTGTGACACCATATCAAACCTTAGGAGCACACTTTGACTTTAAGAACCTAGTAACTAGGTAACATAGTAACAAGGTAACATGTGCCATAGTAACAAGAGGGACAGAAAAACTGTGCTGATCTTTCTTAGGGACATAGGTATGAATAAGTTAGAAAATAAACCCATGATCTGCCCTAACGTCCTTTGCACTCTGATAATTCTGACTACTACAGGCCTCATCTCTACACATAAGATGTTCAATTCCTTTATGTAAAACTCATATAGGTGGGAGTTTAAAGGATGGTAGGTAGCTCTCCCTGAAACTTGGATGATCTAAGGAAATGGACTAATACCTTATGATATATGTGACAGAGTTTGTTCGGTTTTTGTTATGAGTGACATAACAACTGTGAAAAAATAGCTACCAGGAGAGATGAGCATTGAAGTGCATCAAAGACTGTAGGAGACGATAAACATTCACATGGTGATGAAGTATAGCGTGATTACAGCTTGTCCATGAAACAAAATATTTAAAACAAAAAAAAATTAATGCATAAATTTCAAAGAATCATGCTGAAAATTAGATAAATGGGGCCAATAAAAATCAGGTGAATGGAAAGCACTAATTAATCAACAATCAGTTAAGGGATGTAAATCAAAACAACAAACTCATTATTTGAAAGTCTAAGCAGATGAACAATGTCTCTTTCTCTGAGATCAAAGTTTATGTGAACCAATGTATAAGTGCAACAGCTCTGCATCAACCAAGCAATAGCCTCTGGGTAGAGTGAGAAGCCTCATGCCGACGGACTTCCAGATGTGTGTGGAGTCTGCAATTCCTCACAATGGCTCCTGTGAGGATATTGGAGGGAATCAGCTAATCACACCTATCCACAGCTAGAGGGGAGAGGTGGACAGAAATTCTTCACTTTCTGTCTCCAAGGACAGAAATAGTGTTCTCACAGCCAAGACCAATTCCCTGATATGCAGCCACATGTGGGTGCTACCAGGTTTTGCTCTGGCTCAGGCATTAGGCAGAAGGAAACCATGTCTGGGGACATGGAAAGATGGGTCGGAAGCAGCTGCTTCCAGGGCAATGGCAGGTCCTGTTGTCTCCAGTGAGCAATTGCCCCTGCTGGGTTCCACCACCATGGGGTTTACACCCTCCTGATTGTGCCTCTGATAGACACCAAGAACTCTTGGTCTTGAGATGATGTGAACCCTCTCCCATTCAAACCCTAGGGAGGACATTTGGACTTCAGCAGCAGTAGTAACAAGAATGGACTCAGTTAGCTTTGGGCAGCACAGGTAAGAGATCCAGGTTATGGACTAGATAGTGAACATACAAGCTTCATCAAGGTCCTTGTCCTCAGACTCTCATACTCTCTAATGACTCCAACTACTGCGAATCTCTTCATCTCTACATTCAGGATGCAATTCCCGTTCTTTACATTCGTATTTATGGGTATCGAAACGATGAAAGCCTGTGAAGATTCGAGGCCATGAGGAAAGTGTTGCTCCTCAAGATACCCCAGAGCTGTTAAATTCATGAGTGGCATGGTGGGCAAGAGAAGACTCTTACCATGATAGGAGGATTTATAACCACAAGGAAAGTCTGAAGGAAGTAACAATTTAGGTGTGTATGCTCCAAGCAAAACCATATTCCTTCTCTTTTCCAGCAAATATAGACAAGCAAAAGTCAAGGTAAAGAAATAAAGCAACGTAAAAACTGTCAAAGAGAAATGGATAAGGAATAGTAGAACGTGGTTGATAATAAACTGAAGCTGACACACAAACTACATCTAAAACAATCTAAATCAACATTTAGAGGAAAACCCATCGCACCGGTCAGCACACTTTCGATGTTCAGGTCAGTGGTGATCACAGATGTTCAGTGTCAAAGACGGACAACAAAAAATAAAGTTCTCACGACCAAAGGCTTGACTGAGTCCTCTGCAGCCAACCAACAGCTTCACTGCAACGAAAGGACAAGATCCAGGCCCAGCTGGTGCCTTATATGGGTGACCACTCTCATTCCTCACAATGGCTCCTTGTGATGTCATCGAGCCATGGACCAATCACATCTAGCCAGAGGCCAACATGGTCTTTTGAGTTCTTTGCCTATGTCTCCTGTCAAATTGATGCCAAGAGAGGCCCAGGTTAATTTGGCCCAGGCTTTCAGAGCATCAGGCACAGCCCGGTGCTGGCTCTGCTGGTGGCAGCAGGGCCTGGGGCAACTGCTTACCCTGCACTGACATCTCCTCATGCTCAAAACTATTTAAATGTCCTTGTTAACTGGGATACTCCTACAATCCTTTTAGTGTCAAAAGCACAATCTTGGCTTATCCTGAGTCAAGATCCCTAAAGGATATACATACATACAGATAGATAGATAGATAGATAGATAGATAGATAGATAGGCAGATAGATGATAGACAGACAGATAGATAGATAGAGATAGAACATGTCATTCTTATTTCCCTCTCCCTCCCATGCCCACAGACCCTCCTCCCACCCCATTCCCTCCTACTACACAGGGAGGGTGATGCCTTCCAGGAGTGATCATCAAAATCTGTCAGGTCATTTGCAGTAGGGTCTAGGCCCTTCCTCCTGCCTCTAGAGTAAGGGAGTGTCCCTCCATGGGGAATGTGCTCCCAAAGTCTTTTCATGTGCCAGGGATACATCCTAGTATCACTGTCAGAGGTCCCTTAGACCTTCTAATTGAGACCCATGTTCAGGGAGTCTGAGTTGGTCCAATGCTGGTTTCCCAGCTATCATTCTGGGGGTCCATGTGCTCCCCTTTGTTCATGTCAGTTGTCTCTGTGGGTTTCTGCAGCCTTGTCTTGACCCACCCCCCTTTTTAAATCATTTCTCCCTCTCTGCAACTGGATTCCAGAGTTCTGCTCAGTGTTTAGCTGTGGGTGTCTGCTTCTGGTTTCATCAGCTACCTGCTGAGGGCTCTATGATGTCATATAAGTTAGTTATCAATCTCATTATCAGGGTTGGGCATTTAATGTAGCCTCTCCACTGTTGCTAAGACTTAGTTGGGTCATCCTTGTAGGTCTCTGGACATTTCTCTAGAGTCAGCTTTCTCTTCACACCTACAATGGCTCCCTCTATTATAGCATTCCCTTTTTTATTCTCATGTATTCATTCCCTGATTCAGTCTTCCTGGTCCCACATGTTCTCTTCTCCTCACTTGCTCCCAAATCCCTCTCCACTAACTGCCTCCCCCCCCCCCCCATTCCCAATATGCTCAGAGGGTCATTTTCCTTTCCCGTTCTGTGTGGAACCTTGCATGAATCTTTCCTCCTTGTATCCTAGTTTCTTTGTCGGTGTGAATTATAAGCTGGTGATCCTTTGCTCTATGTCTAAAATCCATATATGAGTGAGGACATACCATGTTCCTCTTTTTGTAACTGGGTTACCTCATTCAGGATGGTTTCTTCAAGTTCCATCCATTTTTCTATGAATTTCAAGATTCCATTGTGTAAGTGTACCATGGCTTCTTTATCCATTCTTCAGTTGAGGGGCATCTAGGTTGCTTCCAGGTTCTTGATACTACAAATAATGCTGCTGTGCACATAGTTGAACACATGCCTTTGTTGTATTGAAGTGGAGCATTTGGGTATATGCCTAAGAGTAGAATCGTCAGGTCCTGTGGTAGACTGATTCCCATTTTCCTCAGGTATCACCATACTGCTTTCCAGAATGGCTGTGCGGGTTTGCACTCCCACCAGCAGTGGAGGAGTGTTCCCCTTTCTCTTCATCCTCTCCAGCCTAAACTGTCATTGGTGCATCCAATTTAGCCATTCTGACAGGAGTAAGATGGTATGTCAGAGTCGTTTTGATTTGCATTCTTCTGATGGCTAAAGTTGCTGAACACTTTAAGTGTCTTTCATTCATTCTGGTTTCCTCTATTGAGAATTCGCTATTCAGTTCTGTATCCCATTTTTTAAAGGGTTATTTGATGTTTTGGTGCCTAGGTTCATGAGTATTTTGTATATTTTGGAGATAAGCCCTCTGTCAGATCTGGGGTTGCTGAAGATCTTTTCCCAGTCTGTATCCTTTGCCTTACAGAAGCTTCTTCATTACAGGCGGTACCATTTATTAAATGTTGATCTCAGTGTCTATGCTACTGCTATTATGTTCAGGAAGTGTTTTCCTGTACAAATTCATTCAAGCGTACCTCCCACTTTCTCTTCTACGAAGTTCAATTTGGCTGGATCTATGTTGAGGTCTTTGATTCATTTGGACTTAAGTTTTGTGCATGGTGATAGACATGGGTCTATCTGCAGTCTTCTAAACACAATCATCCAGTTGTGCCAGCACCATTTGTTATAGATGCTTTCCTCCTTCCATTGTATAATTTTAGATGTTTTGTCAAAAATCAGGTGTTCATAGGTGGATGTGTTAATATAAGGATTTTGAATTTGTTTCATTGGTCTCCCTGTCTATATTTGTGTCAATACCAAGCTGTTCTCTGGACTATAGCTCTATAGTAGAGCTTGAAGTCATGGAAGCTGATGCCTCCTGAAGTTTCTTTATTGTACATGGTTGTCTGGGCTTTCCTGGGTCTTTTCTTTTTCCATATAAAGTTGAGTATTATCCTTTCAAGGTCAGCGAAGAGCTGTGCTCATATTTTAATGGGGATTGCATTGAAACTGTAGTTTGTTTTTGGTAAGATAGCCATTTTTACTCTGTGTACCCTACCTATCCAAGATCATGGGAGATCCTTCAATTTTGGTATCTTACTTAATTTCTTTCTTTAAAGACAGAAACTTCTTGCTATATACATCTTTTATTGTTACGTTAGCCTTACCCCAAGACATTTTTATTGTTGTGACAATTGTAAATGGTGATGTTTGAGAAGCAGACACCCACAGATAGACACTGTGCTGAACTCCTGGATTACAGCTGCAGAGAAGGAAAAGTGATGAGAAAAGGGATGAAGATCACTCTACAGAAACCCACAGAGACAGCTGACCTGAACAAGGAGAAGCTCATGGACTGATAGCTGGGAAACCAGCATTGGACCGAGTCAGAGCCCCTGTAAGTGGGTCTCAGTTCAAATGCCTGGGCAGTATAATGGACCTCTGACAGTGGAACCTGGACGTATCCCTGGTGCACGAAAGGACTTTGGGAGCACATTCCCCATGGAGCCTAGAGGGAGGAGGGAGGCCCTAGACCCTAATCCAAATGAGTTGACAGATTTCGATGATCCCTCCTTGAAGGCATCACCCTCCATGTAGAATGCGGGGAGTGGGCATGAGAATGGGGGAAGGAGAGGGAACTAGGATCGATATGTAAATGGAGTAATATATGTATTATATATAGTGTACATATACATATGTATACATATATATGTATATATATATATGCATGTGTGTGTGTGTGTGTGTGTGTGTGTGTGTGTGTGTGTGTGTGTGGTTTCTCCAGACCCTTTACCATCTGTTTATAGTAGGGCTACTAATTTTCTTGAGTTAAGCTTGTATACTACTTATTAGCTGAAGGAGGTTTCAGTTGCAGGAGTTCAGTGGTAGAGATTTTGGGGTCACATATAAACTGTCATATCATCTGTAAATAGTGACAGTTCAACATCCTCCTTTCCAATTTGTAACCCCTTGATCTCCTTTGGTTGTCTTATTGCTCTAGCTAGAACTTCACCTATAGTATTGAAGAGAAAGGTCGACAATGGGCAGCCTCATCTTGTTTCTGATTTTAGAGGAATGGCTTTAAACTTCTCTCTATTCAGTTTGATGTGGGCTGTTGGTTTACTGTATATTGCTTATTATTATGTTTAGGTATGTTCCTGTTAATTCTGATCTCTCCAAGACCTCTATCATGAAAGTGTGTTGGATTTTGTCAAATGCCGTTTCAGCATCTCTTGAGATGATCATGCGTTTTTTTCTTTGTTTTTATGGTGGATCACCGTTATAGATTTTCATATGCTGAACCATCTGCACATCACTGGGATGAAGCCTACTTGGTCATGGTGGTTGATTTCTCTGATATGTACTTGGATTCGATTTGTCAGTATTTAATTAAATATTTTTACATCAATGTTCATGAGGGATATTGGTCTGTATTTCTCTTTCTTGGTTGTGTCTTGTGTGATTTGGGTACCAAAGAAATTGTAGAATAATTTGGGGAGTATTGGTATTATCTCTTCTTTTAATTCAAGGGAGAATTCTGCACTGAAGCTATATGGCCCTGGTCTTTTTTTTTTTTTTTTTTTTTTTTTTTTTTTTTTTTTTGTTGGGAGGCTTTTGACGACTGCTTCTATTTCATAAAGGGTTATAGGTCTACTTAAATTGCTTATCTGTTCTTGATTTAGTTTTGCTAAGGGGTAGCTGTTCAGAAATTTGTCCATTTCCTTTGAAGTTTCCAATTTTGTGAAGTACAGGTTTTCAAAATATTACCTGACAATTCTCTGGATTTCCTCAGTGTCCATTGTTTTGTCTCCCTTTTCATTTCTGATTTCGTTGATTTGCATGTTCTCTCTTTGCTTTTTCTTTAGTTTGGATAAAGGTTTGTCTATCTTGTTGATTTTCTAGAAAACCAACTCTTTGTTACATTCATTCTTTGTATTGGATTTGTAGTTTCTCCTTCATCAATATCAGCCTTCATATTGATTATTTCTTGGCATCTCCTCCTCCAGGGTGTGTTTACTTCCTTTCTTCATAGAGCTTTTATTTGTGCTGTTGATTATCTAATAAGACTATCCTCCGTTTTCTTCATATGGGCACTGAGTGCAATGAATTTTCCATGTAGCTCTTCTTTCATGGTTTCCCATAAGTTCGGGTATGTTGTGTCTTCATTCTCGTTGTATTCTAGGAAAGTTTTAATTTCTTTTTTTTTATTCCTTGATCCAGAAGTGGTACAATTGTTCATTGTTCAGTTCCACGAATATGTACGGTTTCTGCAATTTGTGTTGTTGTTGAACTCCAACTTTAAAGCATGGTGGTGTGTAAGATACAGGGGGCTATTCCAATTTTTTTTTATATCTGTTGAGGTTAGTTATGTTGTATAGTAGGTGTTCCGTTTTAGACAAGGTTCCATGTGGAGCTGAGCAAAAGGAATATCCTTTTGTAATTGGATGGAATATTCTAGAGTGTCTGTTAAACCCAATTGGGATATAACATGATAGGTCATTTCTGTGTCAAGTTTAAGCCTGATGGTCCTATCTAGTGGTGAGAATGGGGTGGTGAGGCTTACCACTATGAGTGCATGAAGTTTTATGTGAGCTTTGAGTTTTAGCATTGTTCCTTTTATAAATGTGGTGCCTTTGTATTTGTAGCATTGATGTTCAGAATTCAAACTATGTACTGTTGGATTTCGCCTGTGATGGATATGAAATTACCTTCTTCATCTCTTTTGATTGGTTTTGAAGTCTAGCTTTTTAGATATTAGGATAGCCATACCTGCTTGCTTCTTGGAAACATTTGATTAGAAGATCTTTTACTAACCCTTTACCCTGAGATAATGTCTGTCTTTGAAGCTTAGATGTGTTTCTTGCATGCAGCAAAAGGATGGATTCAGCCCTCCTATCCATTCTCCATTCTGTTCTGTTAGCCTGTGTCTTTTTATAGGAAGTTAAGACAATATTGAGGGAAAGGACCATTGATTGTTAATTCTTGTTTTAGATTTGTTGTTGGAGGTGGTATTGTGACTACACTTGCCCCACTTTTTTCTTTTGGGTTCCGGTGAAGTGGGATTATTAACTGCCTACGTACTTGTGAGTTTAGTTGCCTTCCTTAATTTGGAGTTTTCCTTCCAGAACTTTCTGCAGGGCTGGATTTGTGGATATATACTGTGAAAATCTGGCTTTGTCATTGAATATCTTGTTTTCTCTGTGTATAGTGATTGAGAGATTATTCTGGGCATAGTAGCCTCAGCTGGCATCCATGGACTCTTAGTATTTTTAGAACGTCTATCCAGGACCTTCTCGCCTTCAGAGTTTCCATGGACAATTCAGGTGTAATTTTGATAGGTTTGCCTTTTCATGCTACCTGGCCCTTTTCCTTCACTGATCTCAATATACTTTCTTTATTCTGTATGTTAGGTGTTTTGATTATTATGTGGTGAGGGAACTTTTGTTTTCCTTTTTTTTTTTCATCCAGTTTATTTGGTGTTTGATATGCTTCTTGTACTTTCATAAGCATGTCCTTCTTCAGATTGGGAAAGTTTTCTACAATGATTTTGTTTTGTATGTTTTCTGCATCATTGAGTTGGGCTCTTTGTCTTCTTTTAAGTCTCTTATTGTTAGGTTTGGCCTTTTCATGGTGTCCCACATTTCCTTGATGCTTGTGTTTAGGATTTGTTGGATTTAAGATTTTCTCAGGTCAATGTATCACCTTCCCTAGTTGATCTTCAGCGCCTGATCTTCAGCATCTGTTCTTCTTGATCATTTACCCAGTTTTACCTTTTCCAGTATTCCCTCAGTTTGTGTTTTCCTTATTGTCTCTCTTTCAGTTTTCAGGTCTTGAACTTCTATTCAGGCCTTTCCTTGCACACACAACACACACACACACATACATCTTACCACAAACACATCACACATACACACATTTCACATATGTACACACACCACACACATCTAACACACACACACACACAACCACATCACACACATACCAAATAGGTACACACACACACCCCACAGTCATTCACACACACACACACACACAAACACACACACACAGGCATACACCCACAAATATGTAAACAGTAATAAATACCGATCTTATCTTCAGGCATTTCCTCATGAGGCAGTAGGAGTGTCCTGAGCCCTGCCTCTGAAAATGCTAAAGGAAACTGCAGGTGGAAGGTAGAGTAGGGGAGAGGTTTAGGAAGATAAGGATGGTAACAGTGAAGCCCAGTACAAAGCCTGGGCAGACAACAACAGGATCCTCACACAAGCTGTGATTTTAGATGAGTGGCTTGTTAGGTTCCACAGGGCAGGCGCTGTCATTTTCAGTACTGAGCCAGCCACCTTCAGGACTCCAGGGACAGACAGACCCAGCTAGACTTGGGAGGGATGTTTAGTACAAATTGTGTTATGTGCAATAAGGCACCTGCATGCACACATATGTTCAATTTATAATTCCAGAGTTTAGGGGAAGCCTCTGTTTAATCTGGACTCGCCATGTGCGTGGTAGGGAGGCTGTGTTTAAATGGGTGTGTCACACAAGTCCTGCTCTATCCTGTCAGTGCTCTCAGTGCTATGGGAACACAGGATTATGGTGGAGTGGTTGAGCATTCCTGTGTGTGTTTCAGATAAAATGGACCAGGACTCTATATATTCTTTAAGCAAAAGTGTTCTTTCCATGCTAAGACTAGGGGAGTTACAGGATGCACATGTCTACATAAAGAAGCCATGCAGTTGTTAGGCTGTGACAGGAGAATTCTTCATGTGAGATAGTAATAGACGCTTCTCACCTGCCCTAGGCTTCACAGCTACTCTCCCACTGGAGTAGGACAGGCTTCCTGGAAAGGGGACCAGAGTCACTGAGTTAGCACTGAAATGATTACAGTTTGGTGAGCTGAGGGATTTCCATTTTAATGGAGGTCATGTGACCCTCGATGTGCAAATGCATTGATTCTGGTTCCTTTTGGAATGAATTGAACATGTACCGGTCTGTGTTTATGATTATTTGCTAGATCTTGCACAGGGCATGGATCCTGAATTCTATGTAGGTGACAAAACATTCTGACTCAAGCAGAGGAACCTGTGTGCACACTGTGAACATGGACTCCATGCTCAACTGTGTGCTAGGAGCTGATGTGCTGAACACAATGGACCCTCCTGACCAGTGGCTGAAAACTTTCCAAGAACAATTTGTGTGTGTGTTTGTTTGTGTGTGTGTGTGTGTGTGTGTGTGTGTGTGTGTGTGTGTGACCTATGTGTTCATTTTTGTGTGTAGCCATTCATGGATCCATATGTCCACCTATGATTCTCTTCTCTTTGGCCTTCCACCTTGGTTGTTGATACAGTCTGTCACCGATTCTAGAGCGCACCAGTTCTCCTGGACTCCTTGCTGAGAATGGCAGGAGTGGGGATTCCCACTGTGTGCTGGTGCAGCTGACACTGTATGTGGGTGCTGAGACAAGGATGCAGGCCCTCATTGTTGTCTGACAAGGACTCTGCTGACTGAAGCATCTCCCAAACAGAGCTCCCTAATCACCCTTTCCCCCTTCCCAATGTTCACCAGGAATGTTCCGTCCTCTCTTTCTTCTCATGAGCTGGTTGTTCCTCAGAATGTAAATGTTCATATACAATTCCCCACAGCAGAGGTTAAGGGGTGCCTGTCTGTCTGTGTCAATGCGACTTTGGCCTGTTCTATGTCCAAAAGATGACAACCAAAAATGAACAACACTAAGGATTTTCCTGCCTGTTGGTAATAACTGTCATCAAAATGCTACAGGTTTAACCATGTTGAGTCACCATGGTTACTGGCCTCCCTCATTCTTTCCAGGAACTGTCTCTGAAGGTCAGAGGGTTTTCTGAGCTTTGGGAATTGCTGGTGAACATGGGTTCCATTGGTAAGACTCATCCTATGATATTATTTCCCTGGTTTCTGACTTTCTCACTGTGTCTGTGAGCTATTAGTAACCCAAGCTACACTCCGTAAGTTGAGAGCATTCACAGTGATCCCAAGTCCAGAGGAAATTGCTTCTTCTGTGTATTGACACCAGATTGTGCTGTAGGCAAACCCTTTGTTATGCTGTGAATAGGTATCTCTCTCATTGGTTGAGGATAAAGCTGATTTGGCCTGAATCAGGAAACCCAAACAGAGATACAGCGATAAAGAAGGACAGAGTAGTGATATAACCAAGCCTGCCACCCGAGAAACAATATGAGAGACGGTAAGCACAACAGGCCTTACTATCTCATTCCTCTACTACTTATGTCAATGCCTTCCAGAAACATTGGATATCCCTGTGTCCATGCTGCAGACTTGATATGTCTGTGGGATTCACACTCAGCTGCCTAAAAGACATACATGTCCTGACCAAAGAGCTGCTGTCAGTATCAATGCCACAGCTTCATGGTGGGAATACTACAGGGAGTCCATGCTACTGTGAAGAGAAAAGAAGATTAGAGAATCCCGACTGAGAGGTGGTGCTGCGATATTTCAATTCTCTTGGGAGTAGATATCCTAGGTTTCTTGCAAGTGCAAGACTTCGGGGGGATGAAAATCAAGCAAACATTTAATAAAATAAAGGAATTACATGTCAAGCCTGGGAAGTCTTGTTCCAACTATGGAGAGTGTCACGCTGCTACAGGTCCATAGTTAGTCCTGATGTGTCAACATCAAGCCGAAGAGACCCATAGGGTCCACAGTACTGAGTCTGTGGGAAAGGCTCCCACATAAAATTAAACGCTGCCATTCTGTGGCGGTCACACAGGCAGGTGGCAAGGGTTCACCTTTTTTTTCTTCTCTGATTCCAGCCACACACAGGCTTTTCAGCAGACTCACCTGGGAAAACAAAAAGTAAATCGAATCAACAGTTACGCAGGAGCCTGCCACTTGGATGCTGGTGGACACAGACACAATTATTGCTGGTTAAGGTACAGATTCCACACATGAGAACAATCATTTTGAAAGATGAAACCTTCATCCATGTTTTCTCCCATTCACTTTTCTTCAAGCCTTCCACATTGTTTGTATTTGTATTTTGAGCTAATACCCTCATGTTTGCAGATCAATGACTGGGTGGGGTGAGTTATTCCTGCTACGAGGAAGTTGGCAGCTAGATTGTCATCTCATGACATCTCTCAGGAGCCTAATGGAGTCAACAAAGCAAAGGGGTCTTGGACCCTGTGTTGTGGTCAATCCCCCTGTTGCATGTCTGTAAATGAAGCATGAAAAGCTTGTGGTTGAATATGTTCCCTGCATTATGGAGATTTTAGAATGCATGAGAGCCTGCAAACTAAGGAAGACAAAGGATATCATCAATTTCCTGCAATGTTGAGCAGTCTGGGGAATCAGGAAATTTGACAAACCATAAATATTTTTGCTTGATATGTGTTAAGATGACCAGTGAGGATTTGTTAACAGAAAGGGTCAGAGAAGTGACCACATGCATTCCCTAAAAAGATCCCCCAGGGAAGGTGAGTCTTGATATCTTTGGGGCTTTAAAAGGACTTGGCCTGGGTCATTGGATGGGTGCCACAATGGATTCTATAACTTTGTCTGTCAGGGACACATTCGTCTCACATTGTGCGGGGCTAGACAGCTTTTGCTTTGAGGACAGGTGGCCAGACATGTCACCCATGTTCTCTGCTTCTGTGACCTAAATTCTCTGGCCACACACCCATTCAACTTCACCATGACAGGAACTACATCATATTGTAACAGTCACACTCAGTTTTCCATTTTTCCTACTTCTTAAGGCCTCATGAGCAAAGCTGTGAAAATCATTCAGTGCTTGTATAGAAGCCTTTCACAAGCCAAGAGGCTGTGTGACAGCACACCCCCTAAACTCCATGGTTGCCTTAGTTGATCCAAACTTACACTCCCATCGACTACTCTGTCTATGATAGTCCAGGACAGGAAGACACTAGCGCTGAGTGTCTCACCAGTTTGAACAAGTTGCTACAGAGGCTGTGGCACGGATTGCTCCTCCATTGTCACAAATGGCAGACACTGATGGTTTTGTGTGTTCTGTCTCCCAATGAAAATGTGGGGTGTACCTGCTATTTGATCTTCTTCCAAACTTAGTCTCATGATCTAGCCCATTCTGACCTTGTGAGGTGGTTAGGATCATCCAATTGGTTAGAGAGAGCCAAACAGGGCTCTTCTCGTTGAGGTGCTCCATGAAAGAAGCTTCTTTGGGGATAAAAGTGGAGTGCATGAGTTGATTAAATCTTCCAGAGATGATCATGGAGGAGCAGGTCTGTATCTCTGGAACACCTGCATGGTAAGAAAGACTGTGGTGTTATGTAGTCTCTGAAAATGAAAGAATAACAGAGGGGTGGGGACATCAACTCTCAGTTCCCACCCAGTGCAATGCTACCCTAAGAGTTTCTTCTTTTCAAAGCTCCAGGTTAATATTGGGTGTTAGTTTGCATCAGAATGGCCCCCATCGATGAACATGATTGGATACTTATTCCCAGTAGGTGAGATTGTTTCGAAAGAAAGAGGAGGACAGTAGAGGGTCCCAGAGCATTAAGGATTCAAAAGACAAACCCATCCGCTTGATTTCTGTGTGTCGTGCTTGAGACTTGGAGGTACGCTATCTGCTCCAGCTCCAATGACATGCCGCCTGTTGTTAGATTACATAACGATGGTCATGTACTGTCACCCTCTGCAACTGAGGACCTCCTAAGGACCATGCTTTCTCTCCTAAGTTGCCTTGGTCAGAGTGCTTTGTCATGGAAATAGATTATAAACAGAGCAGGAGTGGCGCATTCAGTAAATGAATGCCAGAAAAGGAAGTATTTTGTGTGTGTGTCTGCACCAAGTTTCTATGTCACACATCCTAGGGCATCTGGGAAATGTTTCAAGCCCTCCTTACTGAGACAGCTGGCCCACTGCACCATCAATGCTAGTAGAGCCACACAGTGTAGACTGCCCCAGAGAGTTGTGGATGCAAGGTGCCCAGAGCTGTGGCCACAGAAGTGGATTGCAATTTGCTAAACTAACACAAAGTTTGTAGTCCTGAAGATGATTGCCAGCATTCTCAGCAGAGGAAGGAAAGCCAAACTTCACTGGTGAATAATGTCAAGACCAGGCATCAGAACCTCACCTTCCACTCAAAGAAACACTGCATGCTCAAACTGCTTCATCTAAACCAGTGGTTCTCAACCTGGGTGGGGGGTCTCAACCTCTTTGTGGGTCAAATGACCATTTCACAGGGTGATATCACACCAGCAGAAAACAGAGATATTTACATTATTGTTCAAAACAGTTGCAAAATTACTCATGAAGTACCAACAAAAATAATTGTATGGATGGGGGTCCCCACATCATGAGAAACTGAACTAAAGTGTAACAGCATGGGATAGGTTGAGACCCACTGATCTAAATTATGCCCTCAGAACAGACTCTGGATTCCCTGTCATCTGGGCAGTCCCCACTGAATCAGAGATCTGACCATAGCCTGCATGGTGACCATGAGTACCCTGCAGACACCTCACTCAGCAAGATGCACACTGTGTCACTCACTGACAACTAGTACCTCTGTGGCAATATAGGTTTTCTACTAATCGAGACCCTGAATGTGGGCATTGGACACCAAGTTTACAAGGATGATGGTCTTGTCTGGAGTGATGTTCTACAGGCCTTTCAAGCCCTACTTACCATTTATAGTTCACATAAAAAACAAAAAACAAAATCAAAAAGCCTGTAATTTTAGTCACTTGACAGGACAGAATCACTCACTGTGATAAAAATATTACACCAGTTTCTGGAACTCTGGGACAGCGGCAGATTGCTATGGGTGCCTGGTGGAAGGAGTCTGTAAAAAAGAATATCGGTGTTAGTTACCTGACCAGCCCAAGATGGTTAGAGCAGAAAGAGGTCCTGAGAAGGGTTTGCCTTGACCTCCCTGTGATGGCATTGTTTTCTGCTCCTGGGAATCCACTCCCTACACCCCCAACTCTCTTCCACATGGTGTTTGTTCCAGCCCCTGATTGTCCAAGGTCCCAGCCTCTCTCCTACATGCTCATCCCTTTCATATAACTGCCCGACTGGAACTGGAACTTCCTATGGGCAGATTCTCCCTCCCTTTTAACCACCTTTATGCCCTTTCCTCCTCTCTCTTTCTTTTCTTTTGACAGGGCGCACATGCCCCTCTCTACCTCTCTGCCCCTCTCCCTGGGCCTCCTTACCTCATGGGCTTACACAGTATATGGACTTGATTATATCTGGTCATTGAGAAACATAATGAATAGGGGAGGTGTCTGAAGACCTCAAGTCGTGCAGAATACACAGTTGTATAAGGTGGCTGCAGAAGCTGGAGGGCTGGCTCTTTCAAACAGGCTGGCAGTGTGGCTGGATATCTGTCCAGCCATAGTGCTGGGTCAACTATGGGTTTAAGCTGTAGGAGCTAAGAGTTCCCACTTCAGAGAGAAGAGGGGTAGAGAGCTTGTGCCCAGGTTGCTGGAGGTGTGTGTGATAGTGAACTTCATAGTTGGGGGTACACAGTCTGTCGGGTTCTGGCCTGGCTCCCCTATGTGGCTTGGTAGGCCACACCAGGCCGAACTGAGTCCCATGGTTTATGAACCATGGACCCAGGCCTGTTCTTCAGACCTTGAAAGAGACACAAGCAAAGGACCCTGTTAGTGACTGTGACATCAGCAGGACTTAACACAAAGCTACACTACTGCCCCATACCTCTCCACAAGATTACACACCCCCTAACCTCTTCCGAGTCCCCAATGCCCACTGTCTTCTTTCCTTAGCATCCTTTGCTTGTCTCTGCTTCAGTCTCAACTTCCCCATGATCCACATACAGGAATACAGAGGGAAAGCTACTTCTGTGCCTACAGACATCTAAGGGTTCATGTCCTATACATGATCACACAATATCAATGGCCAAGGGCCTTGTAATTCAAAGATGAAATCCAAAAGGGGAAGCCATTCACCATGCCTACCCTGTTTCCTGGAAATCTGTTTCCCATGCCTTGCTGTCCCTTACCTGGGGACTGTGTCTTCTGTTTTTGGGGTGAGGAGGCAACTGCATAAATTTCTAAACAGGTGCCTAATCCTCCTCCTCACCCCTTTCCAGCCCCTTCTATGCATCTCCTTGGAGGCTGTGGCTTCTTCCTGGGGCTGGTCCTTGCTAGAGATCGGTGCTGACTCTTCAACTGTTATTTTGTCGATATTTTCAAATTCATCGTTCACTCTCAGGGGAGAGTCCAGGGTGTCGATAGTGTCATGGATTCGTTCACTGCGCTGTGGATCAGTTTCCTTCAGGTCTGTAGAAGTGCTGATGCCAGCAGTGACGTCAGCATCATTCTGGGTTTCTGGTGTCCCTGTGCTTCTACTGTCGTCCCGGAAGCACAGCCCTTCCAGGGATGAGAGAGTGAGCAAGTTGGCGCTGCCCATCTCCTCACTCTCAGCCTTGTCAGCATCATGGGCAGCTGAGTTATGAGAAGTGGTTTCCACTAGGCAGGAGAGGGTCTCCTCAGATGAAGTAGTACTCTCTGTGTTCTCTGTATTTTTATTGATGTTATAGGAGCGCACAGGAGAAAGTGGTGAGTCAGAATTCCAAAGCCAGCTGGTATCGAGCAGCTCATATAAATCTGGAGAGCAGGACCTAGAGGAGATTTTGCTTTTTCTCACTTCTTTCAACTCTTGCCCTTGGTTGTCTTCTGAATTCAGGAATGTGGGTAAAGCTGGTTCACTCAGGGCCCTCCTTAGGGACAGAAGGAAGGTGGGATGACCTGCAGAAGGGCTCTTGGGACCCTGCCAGATAGCACCGAGGATGTTACTATCGCTTTTACTCCTGTTGAACACACTGATTTTTGCTAGGGCATCATTTAGCCAATTTGTTCCTTTGAGTTCCAGGGTTTCTTCAGCCATGGGGTCTAAGCAACACATAGTATCTACAATGGTAGAGATGGATGGCCTGGAACTACTTTCTCTGGATAGTGCTAGGAAATCTTCATCACAGAGATTCATGTACGGAAATACTTCCTCCATGTCCCCCACTGGGACCGGTGGGGGGATGCGACCACCACAAGGTGCTACAAGTAAAAAGACAAAAGCAGATAGGTTTATGTCTCTCAATTTCACTTCATAAAAAACGTACCTACCTCAATATCCTAATGATAATCTTTGGGTAAGAGGTTGAAAAAAAAAATAGGTGACAGTCTCAACCCTAAAGCAATTATGTGGATGCATAACAAAGAACAGAGATGAAATAAGTGGTCACTTAGAGGTTGAAAGGAAGGCCGAATAAACAAAAATCAAATCAAAGATTTGGTGACATGTCAAGATGAAGTCTGCAAAACTCTTGCCCAGAGAGAAGATACAAATTATGGAAATGTGAGACAAGACATACAGTGTGGAAGAAAGACAAGTATGATCTAGGGCACCTTGCTTGTGGTGTGTATGATATGAATTGTCTCTAGAGTGGTGATAGTCATGACAGAAGGTAATTTCTTGAATCATAAAATAGACGAACATTGATGGCATATTATTAAACCCATGTACCATTTGCTGCCTACCTGCTTCGATACCCTAGGTGTGGTGATCAATTCTGGATGTTTCAAAACATTCAAAGGAATCCATTTTGGGATAAGAAGGAACGAGTAATATAATATCTGCTCATAGAACATCGTAGGCCTACAGATTACATGATGTATCTTAGTTCCAGTTCTTACAGTAAAGATCAGTTCTCCTCAAGAAGCAACACCAGACACGAGGAAAGCTTCCTCCAAATTTAGTCTTAGAACATGCATTCCCAATGCTGAACCCTTAACTGTGCACACACAGGCACACACACACAAACACACACACACACACACACACACACACACACACACACACTGACACATGCTAGGGTTTTTTCCAGAGTCTTTGATGATTTTCCAAATGTGCATGTGTTATGAGATTCCATGGTACTTGATGGGAAGTTCAAAACACATGACACAGTTGATGCTTCATGTTCATGGTTAGTTCAACAGGGAATCTTAGAATAATTCCACGGGAATCTATTGGACAACAAGCATGGAACAAGGTTCAGAGGGGGGGACAGGCTCAGAAAAAAAAGAAAAAAAAAAAACCAAATGGATTCCTGTCACTTTCTGAAGTAGAAATAAACATAGAGCTTGTGACTGTCATCCCAGGTCCAGATACATGGTGATCCTGACTAGAGCCATGGAGCAGCAGGTGGATCCTTAACTGAAACAGGGGCCTTTTGGACACACAAAGGGCAGCTGCACAGTCACAGAGCAGAGGAAATGATCCCAGGTCAGTATGCATCTCCAGAAATGTTACAGGGGAATGCCTTATGTCACACAGTTAATGTTTAAAAGAAGGAAAAAAAAAATGAAACAAAGTAAAAAAAGGCAAAAAATTTTATACAGAACAATTAAGAGAAATGTATACATAATCAGAAATCCATGCCTATCCAAAAGCACTGGGTTCATGCATATAAAGAAAAACAGCCTGAACCTAAAGAAATGCCTAGAGACCTACAAGACTGCCGCCAGCTACAATTTGAGCAACCGTGGAAAGGCTACCATAAATGCCCTTCCCGGATAGTGAGATCAACAACTAACGTATCCATGGATGCCTCATCTAATAGCTGCTGGAAACAGAAGCAAAACCCATATCTAAACACTGAGTCAAACTAGAATCCAGATGCAGAGGGAGAGGACAAGACCAGGTTTCAGAAACACATAGAGACAGCGGACCTGAACAAGGAGGAGCTAACGGGCCCCCAGACAGATAGTTGGGAATCCAGCATGGGACTGACTCAGGCCCCCTGAATATGGGTCTCAGCCAGAAGGACTGAGCAGTCTAAGGGACCTCAGACAGTAGAACCAGAATGTATTCCTGGCACACAAAAGAATCTTGCAGACACATCCCCCATGGAGGGATACTGCCTTAACCTAGAGACAGGAGAGAAGGCCTAGTCCCTACTTCAAATGACCTGACAGATCTACTTGATCCCACCTGGATGGCATTGCTGTCCTTTACCTGGGAACTGTGTCTTCTGTCTTTGGGGTGAGGAGGCAACTGCATAAATTTCTAAACAGGTGCCTAATCCTCCTCCTCACCCCTTTCACGCACAGAGACACATACAAAAATAAATAAAAAAGAAAGAAAAACAGAATAAAAAATCGAAGGAAGAAGGGTAAATATCCCATTGTCAAGGTCCAAGAGTCTCAGGGAGTCCAGTTGATCAAGAGAAATGCAGAAGTCTTACTGCTCTCCACCTCACAAGAGTTGCTCAGCTGTATGAAGACAAGTCCCAACCTTGCAGTTCCTATTTGAACAGACTTCCATAACTTCTCACCTCAGCTTTTGTGATGTCACAATAAGGGATGAGGAATAACTACCAGAATATCCCACAATTTGTTGCTCTATACATCTCCAAGAACTGCATATCTTTTGTCATGGCCCTGAGAAAATCCTCAACAAAATGCTCCTTAAAGGGCAAAGGAAAATCCTACACTCTGTCAGGCTCTCAGAGGACAGGGTCATATGGCAGATGAGGGGCTGGGGAATTTGTAAGAGGGGTCTGAGGCAGTGGGGTACTTGACTTTGGCAGATCCCTCCTGCACCCAGTCACCCAATTCCTCCTGCTGTTTCCACCATCCTTGAGACTTTATGGCCTTCTCAAACTGCACCTCCTGCTAGAACCCAAGCATTCAGACACATGAGGTGTGACACGATATCAAACCTGAGGAGCACACTTTGACTTTAAGAACCTAGTAACTAGGTAACATAGTAACAAGGTAACATGTGCCATAGTAACAAGAGGGACAGACAATCTCTGTGCTGATCTTTCTTAGGGTCACAGATATGAACTAGTTAGAAAATAAACCTATGATCTGCCCTAACGTCCTTTGTACTCTGATAATTCTGACTACTGCAGGCCTCATCTCTACACATAAGATGTTCAATTCCTTTATGTAAAACTCATATAGGTGGGAGTTTAAAGGATGGTAGGTAGCTCTCCATGAAACTTGGATGATCTAAGGAAATGGACTAATAGCTCATGATATATATGAGTTTGTTTGTTTTTTGTTAAGTGTGACATAGCAACTGTGGAAATAGCTACCGGGAGAGATGAGCTTTGAAGTGCATCGAAGACTGTAGGAGACGATAAACATTCACATGGTGATGAAGTATAGTGTGATTACAGCTTGTTCATGAAACAAAACATTTAAAACAAAAAAATTAAATGTATAAATTTCAAAGAATCATGCTGAAAATTAGACATGTGGGGCCAATAAAAAAGGTGAATGGAAAGCACTAATTAAATCAACGATCAATTAAGAGATGTAAATCAAACCAACAAACTAATTATTTGGAATTCTATGCAGATGAACAATGTCTATTTGTCTGAGATCAAAGTTAATGTGAACCAATGTCTCAGTGCAATAGCTGTGCATCAACCAAGCAATAGCCTCTGGGTAGAGTGAGAAGCCTCAGCCCCACTGAGTTCCTGATGTGTGTGGAGTCTGCAATTCCTCACAATGGCTCCTGTGAGGATATAGGAAGGAATCAGCTAATCACACCTATCCACGGCTAGAGGGGAGAGGTGGACAGAAGTTCTTCCCTTTCTGTCTCCCAGGACAGAAATAGTGTTCTCACAGCCAAGACCAATTCCCTGATACGCAGCAACATGTGGGTGCTACACAGGTTTTGCTTTGGCTCAGGCATTAGGCAGAAGGAAACCATGTCTCCAGATTTGGAAAAGAAGCAGCTGCTTCCAGGGCATTGCCAGGTCCCTTTGTCTCCAGTGAGCAATTGCCCCTGCTGGGTTCCACCAGCGTGTGGTTTAACCCTCCTGATTGCACTTCTGATAGACACCAAGAACTCAGAGATTTGAGATGATGTGAACCCTCTCCCATTCAAACCCTAGGGAGGACATTTGGACTTCAGCAGCAGTAGTAACAACAAGAATGGACTCAGTTAGCTTTGGGCAGCACAGGTTAGAGACACGGTTATGGACTAGACAGTGAACATATAAGCTTCATCAAGGTCTTTGTCCTCAAACTCTCATACTCTCTAATGACTCCAACTACTGCCAATCTCTTGATCTCTACAATCATGATGCAATTCCTGTTCTTTACACTCATATTTATGGGTATCGAAATGATGAAAGCCTGTGAAGATTCGAGGCCATGAGGAAAGTGTTGCTCTTCAAGATACCCCAGAATGGTTAAGTTCATGAGTGGCAAGGTGGGCAAGAGAAGAGACTTACCATGATAGGAGGATTCATAACCACAAGGAAATTCTGAAGGAAGTAATTAAGGAGGTGTGTATGCTCCAAGCAAAGTCATATTCCTTTCCTTTTCCAGCTAATGTAGACAAAATCAAATGTAAATACTGTCAAAGATAAATGGATAAGGAATAATAGAATGTGGTTGATAATAAACTGAAGCTGACACACAAACTACATCTAAAACAATCTAAATCAACATTTAGAGGAAAACCCAACGCACCGGTCAGCACACTTTCGATGTTCAGGTCAGTGGTGATCACAGATGTTCAGTGTCAAAGACAGACAACAAAAAATAAAGTTCTCACGACCAAAGTCTTGAGTGAATCCTCTGCAGCCAACCAACAGCTTCACTGCAACGAAAGGACAAGATCCAGGCCCAGCTGGTGCCTTATATATGTGACCACTCTCATTCCTCACAATGGCTCCTTGTGATGTCACCGAGCCATGGACCAATTTCAGATAGCCAGATGCCAACATGGTCTTTTGAGTTCTTTGCCTATGTCTCCTGTCAAATTGATGCCAAGAGAGGCCCAGGTTAATTTGTCTCAGATTTCAGAGCATCAGGCACAGCCTGTGCTGGCTCTGCTGGTGGCAGCAGGGCCTGGGGCAAATGCTTTCCTTGTACTGACATATGTCCTCATGCTCAAAACTTTAAATGTCCTTGTTATCTGGGATACTCCTACAATCCTTTCAGTGTCAAAAGCACAATCTTGGCTTATCCTGAGTCAAGATCCCTAAAGGAAATAAATACAGATAGATAAATACAGAACATGTCATTCTTAGTTCACTGTCCCTCCCATGCCCCAGAACCTCCTCCTGCCCCATTCCCTCCTACTGCACAGGGAGGGTGATGCCTTGCAGGAGGGATCATCAAAATCTGTCAGGTCATTTGGAGTAGTGTCTAGGCCCTTTCTCCTGTGTTTTGTCAAAAATCAGGTGTTCATAGGTGGATGTGTTAATATAAGGATTTTGAATTTGTTTCATTGGTCTACCTGTCTATATTTGTGCCAATACCAAGCTGTTCTCTGGACTATATCTCTATAGTAGAGCTTGAAGTCGTGGCTGCTGATGCCTCCTGAAATTATTTTACAGGGTTTTCTGGGCTATCGTAGGTCTTTTCTTTTTCTATATAAAGTTGGGTATTTTCCTTTCAAGGTCAGTGAAGAGTTGTGCTCGTATTTTAATGGGGATTGCATTGAAACCGTAGTTTGTTTTTTGTAAGATAGCCATTTTTACTCTGTTTACCCTACCTATCCAAGATCATGGGAGATCCTTCAATTTTGGTATCTTACTTAATTTCTTTTTTAAAGACAGAAATTTCTTGCTATATAGGTCTTTTGTTGTTATGTTAGCCTTACCCCAAGATATTTTTTGTTGTTTGTGACTATTGTAAATGGTCACAGATAGACACTGTGCTGTACTCCTGGATTACAGTTGCAGAGAAGGAAAAGTGATAAGACAAGGGATGAAGATCACTCTATAGAAACACACATGGACAGCTGACACAAACCAGGGGAAGCTCATGGACTGATAGCTGGGAAAGCAGCATTGTACCGAATCAGAACCCCTGTAAGTGGGTCTCAGTTACAATGCCTTAGCAGTATAATGGACCTCTGACAGTGGAACCAGGTCGTATCCCTCGTGCATGAAAGGACTTTGGAAGCACATTCCCCATGGAGGTATACTCCCTTAGCCTATAGGCAGGAGGGAGGACCTAGACCCTACACCAAATGAGTTGACAGATTTTGATCATCCCTCCTTGAAGGCATCACCCTCCATGTAGAATGCTTCTGCAAGGCAAAGGACATAGTCGACAAGACCAAACGGTAGCCCACAGACTGGGAAAAGATTTTCACCAATCCTATATCCGACAAAGGGCTGATCTCCAAAATATACAAAGAACTCAAGAAGCTAGTCAACAAAACCCCAAATAACTTTATTTAAAAATGGGGTACAGAACTGAAGAAAGAATTCTCAATAGAGGAAATCAAAAAGCCGGAAAGACACTTAAAAAATGCTCCATATCCTTAGCTATCAGGGAAATGCAAATCAAAACAACTTTGAGATACCATCTTACTCCTGCCAGAATGGCTCAAATTAGAAACACCAATGATGACTCATGTTGGAGAGGATGTGAAGCAGTCACTTTTCTGTGGGTCCTGCATATCCAGTTTATATAGCATGAAGTCAGACACTCCAGAAAAGAGCAGTATCTTGTCCAAATGGCTAATCTTGCCATATTGGAAGTAAACTTCATAACAGGTTTCTTTGATGTCCATCTTCCTTTCTGACGCAGATGTTGTTGCCAGGAGCATTTATGTCTCTCTGTCCAGAAAAACCTAAGCCTTTTTAAATGCCATACTCTGTAGGTCTTTGAAAGGTTTGAAGAATGCCCATTCATCTCAAATACATCTCTGTATATCTAGAAAACCTAACTAACTTAACTATAAGTTTTGAGTATTATAGGTAACTGTCTATAATCTGAACTAAATTATACATTACATTTCTAACTGTGCTATATAAACACAATACCTAAACAAAGAGAAATATAGATATCTCAAAATTGACCTTAAATTGTATCAATGAATGAAAATCCTTTCCAAAACAAAGGATTCATATCTATGCCATAATCCCCTTTTTACCTTTAAAAAGAGTTGTCTGTGATCATTAGCCATTTATAACCAACCCCATTTAAAAGAAAACAAACAATTATAAACACTATTTGGGAATTTGGGTGTTGTTCTTTCCAAACTACTTCCTGCTGATAAAGGGCACTCTCATGGGAGATTCTAAGAAGATGTAGAAATACTTGCTGTAGTCTGTAAGACTGCTTTGTTCAGTTGTTTTGAATGTAGGATCACTTGGTACTCCGTTTTAGGGGGTCAGGCTTGCTCAAACCACAATTGTCTGGAAGGAATCCAAAGCTTTTCATTTTCTGTGGAAACAAAAATAGAAATTTTTAAAATATATAAATTGAATTAATCCAGCAGCATTTGTTTTAACAGTTGTTGTTATTTCCTTAGCAGTCAAACCATTTAAAGACAACAGAATAGTGTATAGTATGCACAGTTTTTCTGTGCTTTCCATCTTTATGTGGCTTTTTTATTACTCTGTTTCTGTTAGTTGTATTTTTTCATTATCTGTCTTGGAATTCACTCTGCATACCAGGTTTATTTTGCAAAAACAGAGATCTGCTTGCCTCTGTCTCCCAAGTGCTGGGATTAAAGGCTTGTGCCACCACACCCAACTCCTAGCTGTATTTTTAAAACCATTTTATTCCTTTTCTCTCCCACGCCTATATATATTTTAGAACACACTGTAAACCTTTACCGATTTTTTTTTTAAATGTGAATCTGTCTTTACTGTTAATCTTTATCTTTTTCTGGCCACGAGTCTTTTATCTAGTAAACAACAACATTGCTAAAATGAAAGTCATAGTGGTTTCTGCCATGGTTTATCAAAGATGGTGGCAGCTATTTTACCCCGCCAGTACTGAGAGCTCTGCTCACTGCCTTGGTCTTTGCTGCCCGCCCCCCAGCAGCATGCTGCCGGCTTGGAGATGTACACACCAATAAATTGTTAGCAGAGTTTCTTAAAAGCCCTGCATTATCATTATTATTATTATTATTTTTTTTTTTTTTTTGCCACTTATGCTGAGTCAGAAAACTTCCCTTAGAGGAGCCCTGGAAATCTTTGCTTCTCTCATGCAAAACAGAGTCCAATCCAGAAAAATGCTGCTACCAAGAAACCTTGCTAGTCCCTGTTCTTTGGTTTCTAAAACTCTTTTCTAAGCTTTTGTTAAATTTTAAGATGAAGTTCTTATTAGCCATGTGGGCGCCATATGGAAGGAGTAAGGTTTTTTTTTTGTTTTTGTTTTTTTTGTTTTTTTTTTTTTTTTTGTTTTTTTTTTTTTTGCCTGCCACTGGTCTACTACTGCTGCCACGCCAGCCCCAATTAATGCACAGAGACTCTGTATTTGATATAATGCTGTTGGCCAGATACTAGTTTCTTATCAGTTAGCTTTGTCTTAATTATTAACCCATTTCTATGTATTTCCACGTGGTCTTCTCCATCCAGGGAGAAGCAGCTAGCTGGCGGTTCTGCTCTTTCTGGACTCTCCATCTTGACTCCTCCTTACTACTTCCTCTTTACTTCTTGTCTCCTAGTCCCTCCTCTCTTGCTTTCCTATTGGCCAACAGTGCTTTATTCATTAACCAATATGAGAAACATATTTACAGAATGACATCTCCCATCAGACTTACATTCCCATTGACTCCGTGTCTATGATAGTTCAGGGTGGGAAGACACTAGCACTGAGTGTCCCACCTGTTTGAACAAGTTGCTACAGAGCCTGTGGCATGGACTGCTTCATGGTCTTTTCCATTGTTACAAATTGCAGACACTGATGGTTTTGTGTGTTCTGTCTCCCAAAGAGAATTGTGGGATGTACCTGTAATTTGATCTTTTTCAAAACATACACTCATGATCTAGCCTGTCTTAACTTGTGAGGTGGTCACGATCATTCAGTTGTGTATAAACAGCTGAACAGGGCTCCTCTAGTTGAGGGGCTCTATGAAAGGAGCTTCTTTGGGGATAAAAGAGTAGTGCACGAGTCGATTAAATCTTCCAGAGATGTGCATGGAGGAGCAGGTCTGTATCTCTGGAACACCTGCATGGTAATAAAGACTTTGGTGTATCTACTCTCTGAAAATGAAAGAAGACCAGAGGGGGGGGACATCAACTGTCAGATCCCAGTGCAATGCTACCCTAAAAGTTTCTCCTTTTCAAAGCTCCAGGTTAATATTGGGTGTTAGTTTGAATCAGAATGGCCCCCATCGATGAACATGATTGGATACATATCCCCAGTAGGTGAGACTGTTTGGAAAGAAAGATGAGTAGTCAGTGGAGTGTCCCAGAGCACTAAGGATTCAAAAGCCAAACCCATCCGCACTCATCTCTGTGGGTGTCATACTTGAGAATATGAGGTAAGCTATCAGCTCCAGCTCCAATGCCATGCCCGACTGCTTCTTGCTAGATTTCATCACAATGGTCATGTACTATCACCCTCTGCAACTGATGACCCCCTAAGGACCATCCTTTCTCTCATAGGTTGCCTTGGTCAGAGTGCATTGCTATGGCAATAGATTAGAAACAGAGCAGGAGTGGGCAAGTTCAGTAAGTGAATGCCAGAAAAGGAAGTATTTTGTGTGTGTGTGCAACAAGTTTCTATCTCACACATCCCAGGGCATCTTGGAAATGTTTCACAAAACAGGGAGACAAGAATCAAGCCATCCTTACCAAGACAGCTGGCCCCACCGCAACACTGCCAGTAGAGCTGGGCATTGTAGCCTGCCCGAGACACTTGTGCATGCAAGCTCTACTCCGCTGTGGACAGCGAAGTGGATTGCAAATTGATAAACTAACACAATGCCCATATGCCCAAAAATCAATGCCAGCATCTCAGCAGAGAAAAGAAAGCCCAACTTCATTGCTGAATAATGTTAAGGTCAGGCTTCAGAAACTTACCTTTCACCAAAAGAGACGCTCAGGATGCTCAAACTACTTCATCTAAATCAGTGGTTTTCAACCTGGTGATCTAAACCTCTTTGTGGGTCAAATGACCATTTCACTTGGTCATCTAACACCAGCAGAATACAGAGATATTTACATTATTGTTCAAAACAGTTGCAAAATTACTTATGAAGGAGGAACAAAAATAATTGCATGGCTTGTGGTCCCCACATCATGAGAAACTGAAGTATACCAACATTAGGAAGGTTAAGACACACTGATCTAAATTATCCCCTCAGGACAGACTCTGGATTCCCTGTCATCTGGGCAGTCCCAGCTGAATCAGAGGTCTGATCATAGCTTGCATGTTGACTGTGAGGACTGTGCAGACACCGCATTCAGCAAGAATGCACAGTATATCACTCACTGACAGCTTGTACCTCTGTGACAATGAATGTTTGCTCCTAATCTAGACCCTGAATGTGGGCATTGGACACAAAGTCGTACAAGGATGCTGGTCTTGTCTGGAGTGATGTTCCACAGGCCTCCATAGCCCTACTTACCTTTTCACAGGTCACAGAAAAAAAACCTGTAATTATTGTCTCTTGACAGGAAAGAATCACTCACTGTGAAAAAAAAATATTACACCAGTTTGTGGACTTCTGGGACAAAGGTAGGTTACCATGGGTGCCTGGTGGAAGGAGGCTGTGAAAAAACACACAGGTGGTATTTACCTGATCATCTCAAGATTAGTTAGACAAGAAAGAGGTCCTGAGAGGGGTTTGGCTTGACCTCCCTGGGATGGCATTTTCTTCTGCTCCTGGGAATCCACTCGCTACATGCCAACTCTCTTCCTGAGGGACTTTGCTCCAGCCCCTGCCAGTCCAAGGACATGGCCTCTCCTCTACAAGCTTATTTCTTTCTTACAGCTGCAAGACTGGAATTGGAAATTCCTATTGACAGATTCTCCTTCTTTTTAATCACCTTTATGCCCTTGCCTCTTCCCTCTTACTTTCTTTTCTTTGAAGGGTCATACATACTCATTTCCACCCTCCCTGCCGTTCTCCCTGGGCCTCCTTAACTCCTGGGATTTCACAGTATATGGACTTCTTTACATCTGGTCATTGAGAACCCTCATCAATAGGGATGTGTCTGAAGACCTCAAGTCGTGTGGAACACAAAATTTGATAAAGTCGTTCTTGATGCTGGATGGGCAGGTTCTTTAAAATAGGGTGGTGGTGTGGCTGACTCTCTGCCTTGCCATAGTGCTGGGGCAAGTATGAGTTTATGTTGGTGGAGAAAACTGCTCCCCCTGTAGGGAGAGGATGGGTAGAGAGCTTGTCCCCAGGTTGCTGGAGGTGTCTGATAGGGAACATCATACTTGTGGTATACAGCTCTGCTGAGTTCTGGCCTGGCTCCCTCCTGTGACTTGGTAGGCCTCACCAGTATGATGTGGGTTCCTCAGGACCCAGGCCTGTTCTTCAGACTTTAAAGAGACCCAAGCAAAAGGACTCTGTCAGTGACTGTGACATCAGAAGAACTTAACACAAAGCTGTCCCATACCTCTCTAGAAGATGCCTCTTACCTTAACCTGTTCCCAGTCCTCAATCCCAACTGTCTTCTCCTTCCCTCCATTGAAGCTGGTTGCATCCTTTGCTTGTCTGCTTCAGGCTCAACTTCCCCAAGACCCACATAAAGAGATACAGTGGGAATGCTCCATCTAGGCCTACATACCTCTTATGGTCCATGTCCTATACATGGGTCACAACATCAATGGCAATACTCCTTGCAATTCAAAGAAGAAATACACAAAGATGAAAGTCACGCCTACTAGGTTTCCTGGAACTCTGTTTCCCATGCCCTGCTGTCCCTTACCTGGGGACTGTATCTTCTGTCTTTGGGGTGAGAAGGCAACTGCATAAATTTCTAAACAGGTGCCTAATCCCTCTCCTCACCCCATTTCAGCCCCGTCTGTGCTTCTTCTTGGAGGGTGTGGCTTCTTCCTGGGGCTGGTCCTTGCCAGAGATCAGTTGTGACTCTTCAACTGTTATTTCGTCAATACTTTCAAATTCATTGTTCACTCTCAGGGGAGAGTCCAGGGTGTCGATTGTATCATACATTCTCTCACTGCATTGTAGATCAGTTTCCTTCAGGGTCTGTAAAAGTGCTGATGCTAGCAGTGACATCGGCATCACACTGGGTTACTGGCATCCCCGTGCTGCTGCTGTCATCCCACAACCACAGCCCTTCCAGGGATGAGAGACTGAGCATGATGGCGCTGCCCGTCTCCTCATTCTCAGCCTGGTCAGCATCATGGGCAGCTGAGTAATGAGAAGTGGTTTCCTCTAGGCAGGAGAAGGTCTCCTCAGATGTGCCACTGTCATCAGATGAAGTAATACTCTCTGTGTCCTCTGAATTTTTAATTGATGTTATAGGAGGGCACAGGATAAAGTGGTGGGTCAGAATTCCAAAGCCAGCTGGTATCGAGCAGCTCATATAAATCTGGAGAGGTGGACATAGAGGAGCTTTTGCTTTTTCTCACTTCATTCAACTCTTGCCCTTGGTTGTCTTCCGATGTCAGGAATGTGGGCAAAGCTGTTTCACTCTGGGCCCTACTTAGGGTCAGAAAGAAGGTGGGATGACCAGCAGAAGGGCTCTTGGGACCCTGCCAGATGTCACCGTGGATGTTACTATCACTTTTTCTCCTGTTGAACATATTGTTTTTTGCAAGGGCATCATTAAGCTTATCTGTTCCTTTGACTTCCAGGGGTTCTTCAGCCATGGGGTCTAAGCAACACATAGTATCTACAATGGTGGAGATGGATGGCCTGGAACCAGTTTCTTTGGATGGTGCTAGTGAATCTCTATCACAGAGATTCATGTATGGAAATTCTTCCTCCATATTCCCCACTGGAACAGGTGGGGGATGGGACCACCACAAGATGCCTTCGGTAAAAAGACAAAAGCAGGTTTAGCAGATACGTTTATGACTCTCAATTTCTACTTCATGAATATTGTAGCTACCTTAACATCCTCATGATAATTTTGTAGTCAGAGGTTAAAAACAACAAAAGGTTCCCACACAAACCTAAAGCAATCATGAGAAAGAATAAGAAAGAGCAGTGATGAAATAAGTGATCACTTAGAGGTTGAAAAGAAGACCAAAGAAACAAAAAAAAATATCTGGTGACTTGTAAAGATGAAGTCTGTCAAAACTCTTGCCCAGAGAGAAGATAAAAATTATGGAAATGTGAAACAAGGCATACAATGCGGAAGAAAGACAAGTATGATCTAGGACATCCTGGTGTGCGTTTGATGTGAATTGACTCTACAGAGGTGACAATCATGAAAGAAGGCGATATCTTGAATAGTAAGAGACAAACATTGATAGAATGTTGTTAAACTTGTGTACCATTTGCTTCCTTCCTGCTACTACACTTCAGGTGTGATGATCAATTGTGGACATTACAGACATGCAAAGGCATCAATTTAGGGATAAGGTGGAAAGAGTAACATCATTTATACTACTAGAAGTTCCCAGGCCTACAGAGTAAGTGATGGATCTTACCTCCTGGTTTTAGAGTAAAGATCAATTTTCCTCAGTAAGCATCAACAGATACAAGAAATGTTCTCTCCAAACTTAGTCTTGAAAGCCTGCATTCCTCTGATGCTGAACCCTTAACCGTAGACAAAGACACACAGACACACAGACAGACAGACAGACAGACACACACACACACAAAGAGGTTGGGGTATACTCCAATGTCTTTGATGAATTTCCACATGTACATCTGTTTTCAAAACACAGGTCAGAGTTGATGCTTCATGTTCATAGTGACTTGAACAGAGAATCCTATGATAATTCCATTGGAAATCATTGGACATCCAGAATGGGAGGTGGTCCAGTGAGTGGGCCCACGCTCATCCATAAAAAAATGGATTCATGTCAGTTTCTGAAATAGATATAGACATAAGGCTTTTTCCTATAATCCCAGGTCCAGAGACATGGTGATCTTGACTAGAGCCATGGAGCAGCCGGTGGAAGCACAAGAAACAGCTGCACTGTCACAGAGCAGAAAAAATGATGCCATATCACTATGCATCTCCAAAATTATTACAGGGGAATGCCTCATGTCACACAGTTAAGGTTTAAAATAAGAAAAATGAAACAAAAGTAAAAAAAAGGCAAAAATATTTTATACAAAACAATTGAGAGAAATGAACATGTAAGCAGAAAAACATGCCTCCTCCAAAAGCACTGGGTTCATGAATAGAAAGAAAGAAAAAAAAAAAACACAAAAACAAAAGCAGAACACAAAATCCAATCAAGAAAAGAAAAACTTCAAATGTTAAGGTTCACGAGCTTCTGAGAGTCCAGTTGTTCAGGACAAATGCAGATGTCTGCCTGCTGTCCTCTCCACAAGAGTTGTTCCGCAACATGAAACAAGTCCCAGCCTCTGCAGGGCCTATGTGAACAGATTTCCATAACTTCGGCTTTTTGTTATGTCACAGTAAAGGATTACTAGTAAGAGCAGGAAATAACCCAAAGATGTTGCTCTATCCAGCTCCAGAGACTGCATAACTTTTGTCATGGCCCTGAGTAAATCCCCAACAAAATATAACTTATAGGGAAAAGGAAAATCCTACTCTCTCTGAGGCTCTCAGAGGACAGGGTGGTATGGCAGATGAGGGTGTAGGGACTTGGGAAGATGGGTCTGAGGCAGTTGGGTACTTGACTTTGGCAGGTCCCTGCTACACCCAGTTACCCAGCTCCTCTCTTGCTGTTTCTCATATCCCTGGGCTCTTATTTATTCCCAAACCGCAGCTCCTGCTAGAACCCAAGCATTCAGACATATTTGGTATGACACCATATCAAACCTGAGGAGCACACTTGGACTTTAAGAATCTAGTAAATAGGTAATATAGTGACAAGGTAACATGTGCCAAGTAACAAGTTGAACAGACAAGAATTTTGTGCAGACCCTTCTTAGGGACACAGTTAGAGAAACTAGTTAGAGAAAACACCTATGGTCTGCCCTAATACCCTTTGTACTCTGAGAATTCTGACTAATACAGACCTCATGTCTACGCTTAACATATTCAGTACCTTTATCTAAAACTTATGTAGGTGAGTGTCGAAAGGATGGTAGCTCTCCCTGACACGGAGATGCTCTAATGGAAAGGACTAGTAGTCACGACATACATGACAGAGTTTTGTTCCTTTATTCAGGGTGTCGTGTGTGACATAGCAAGTGTGGAAGATGGCCACCAGGAGAGACGAGCATGTAAGCTTCAAGACTGTAGGAGATGATAAACATTCACATGGAAATGACTTATCCTGTGTTTTGCAGCTTGTTCTTACTGACCAAACCTTTAAAACAAGAAAAGTTAAATGTAAAAATGGCAAAGATGCTGATATTATAAATGTGGGGCCATTAAAAAAAGGAGAGCTGAATGGAAAGCACTAATTAAATAAATAATCAATTAAGAGATGTAAATCAAACCAAAAAACTCACTACATGCATGTCAAAGCAGATGAAAGATATCTTAGAGATCAGTAATATTGACATTAATGTGAACCAATGTCTCAGTACACCAGCTGTGCAGCAGCCAAGCAACAGCCACTCTACAGAGTGACTCTACAGAGTCAGCCCCAGCCAATTCCTTATGTGGTTGGAGTCTGCAATTCCTAACTATGGCTTCTTTCAGGTTATGGGAGGGAATCTGCTAATCACAGCTATCTAAAACCAGAGGACAGTGGGGGACAGAAATTCTTTTTGTTTCTGTTTCCAAGGACAGAATTAGTGTTCTCACTGCTGTGGCCAGTTACCTGACAAGCAGCAACATGAGGGTGCTACACAGGTTTTGCTTTGCTTCAGGCTCTAGGGAGGACAAGGAAACCATTTCTGAGGACTTGGGAAGATGGGTCTGTAGTGGCTGTTTACATGGCATTGGCAGGTCCTATTGTTTCCAATGACTAGCACCCCTGCTGGGTCCATCACCATGGATGGATTTACACCCTCGTGATCATACCCCCTGCTGGAGACCAAGAACTCAGAGACTTGAGATGATGTGAAACCTCTCCCATTCAAACCCTAGGAAGGACATTTGGACTTCAGCAGCAGTAGTAACAAGAATGGTCTCAGTCAGCTTTGTGCAGCCCAGGTTAGAGGCACGAGATTATGGACTAGATAGAGAGTGAACACACAAGCTTCTTCAAGGTCCTTTGCACTCACACCTTCATATTCTCTAATATTCCACTACTGTAAACCTCTTCATCTCTACAGTCACAATATAATTCCTGTTTCTTATGCCTGTGTTCATGGGTATGGAAAGGATGACAGCCTGTGAAGCTTTGTGGCCATGAAGAAAGTATTGTTCCCTCAAGATTCCTAGAGTTGTTAAGTTGCATGAGTGGCATGGTGGGCAAGAGAAGACTCTTATCATGATCGGGGAACTTATAACTACAAGGAAAGGCTGAGGGAAATAACAAAGTAGGTGTGTATGCTCCAAGCAAAATCAAAACCTTTTCTCTTCCAGTTACTATAGACTTACAACACTCAATGTAAATTCACACCACCAGAGGAACTAGGATACAAGGTGTATTCTAAGAGATTCAATATAAAGTCCCTCACAGAACCAGAAAGGGACAAGTCCCCCAGAGCTCAGGGGAAGTGAGGGGGGGCAACTAATAGAGAGAAAAAGTAGGAGAAAACGAGGGAGAGGAAAGGAAAACATGTGCGACCAGGAAGATTGAGCCTGGTTGGGAATAGAAGTCAGGAAAGAGAGAGGGAGAGAGAGAGAAAGAGAGAACATAAAAGAGGGAGCCAATATTGGTTTGAAGATAAAATTGAACACAAAGAAAGGTCTAGAGAACTACAAGACTGCTTCCAAGTAACAATTTGAGCTTCCGTGGAAAGGCTACCATAAATGCCCTTCCCGGAGAGTGAGATCAACAACTAACCTATCCATGGAGCCCTCAACTAATGCCTGTTGGAAACAGGAGCAAACACCCATACATAAACACTGAGTCGAAGTAGAACCCAGATGCAGATGGAGAGGACAAGACCAGGTGGCAGAAACACATACAGACAGCTTACCTGAACAAGTAGGAGCTAAGGGGGCACTAGACTGATAGCTGGGAAGCCAGTATTGGACTGACTCAGGCCCCTCTGAATATGGGTCTCAGCCAGAAGGACTGAGCAATCTAAGGGACCTCAGACAGTGGAGCCACGATGTATCCCTGGTGCACCAAAGGACCTTGCGAACACATCCCCCATGGAGGGATAACTGCCTTAATCTAGAGACAGGAGAGAATCCCTAGTCCCTACTTCACATGACCTGTCAGATCTACATGACCCCAACTGGATGGCATTCCCCCACATATGGGATTGGGGTGGGAGAATGGGAGGGGAGGGTGATTAGAGTTCATGTGAGAGGGCAGAGACAGTAAAAGGGAGGGAGGGAGGGGGAGGAGGGAAAGGAGAGAGGAAGGTAGGGAGGGAAGGAGGGAGAGGGAACTGGGATCGACATGTAAAATGATAAATTAAATTAAAAAAATGCTTTGACTCCAAAATTTAAGTTCAAGGACAAGTTACTGGGGGAAATGTTTCCATTTTTGTTTCCACAGAAAATGAAAAGATGTGGATTTCTTCCAGACTAATGTGGTTTGATCAAGCCAGACTGCCTGAAACAGAGTAACAGGTGATCCTACATTCAAAACAGCTGGACAAAGCAGCTTTACAAACTACAGCCAGGATTTCTGAATCTTCTTCGAATCACCCATGACAGTGCCCCTTACCAGCAGGAAGTAGTTTGGAAAGAACGACGCCCAAGTTCCCAAATATTGTCTATAAATGTTTGTTTTCATCTAAATGGACTTGGTTATATAAAATAAATAAAAATAAAAAAATAAATTAAAAAAGAGAAGTAAACCAATGTAAAATTTTGAAAGATAAATGGATAGAGAATAATAGTAAATGGTTGATAATAAAATAAACTGAAGCTCATTCACAAATTAAATCTAAAACAAAGTAAGTCAACATTTAGACCTAAGAGAGAATGAGAAAGAGAAGGAGAAAGGGAAAGAGATTGAGAAAGAGAAAGAGAAGGGGAGGAGAGGAGAACATGTGGGACCTGGAAGATTGAGTCAGGGAATGAATACACTAGTGTAAAAAAGAAGGGATACCGTAATAGAGGGAGCCATTGTAGGTTTGAAGAGAAAACTGATTCTAGAGAAATGTCCAGGGACATACAAGGATGACCCCAACTAAGTCAGAGTAACAGTGGAGAGGCTACATTAAATGCCTTTCTCTGATAATGAGATTGATAACTAACTTATCTGCCATCTTAGAGCCCTCAGCTGGTAGGTGATTGAACAGAAGCAGATAACCACAGCTTAACACTGAACTGAACTCTAGAAATACAGGGAGGAGTGATAAGAAAAGGGGTCGAGACCAAGCTACAGAAACACACAGATACTGCTGATCTGAAAAGGGGAACTCATGGCCCCCAGACTGATAGCTGGGAAACCAGCATTGGACTGACTCTGACCTCATAAACATGGGTGTCAGTTGGAATACCTTGGCAGTGTAAGGGACCTCTGACAGTGGAACCAGTATGTGATGGGAGATGTCATTATGTATATATGTTTCTCATACTGGTTAATGAATAAAGCACTGTTGGCCGATAGGAAAGGAAGATAGGAGGGACTATGAGACAAGGAGGAAAGAGGAAGGAGAAAGGAGAGGTCAAGATGGAGGGTCTGGAGAAAGCAAAATGCCGGGCTGGCTCCCTGGTAAGGAGACCACATGGAAATACATAGAAATGGGTTAATAATTAAGACAGAGCTAGCCGATAAAAAACAAGTAACTGGCCAAGAGAATTATATCAAATACAGAGTCTCTGTGCGTTATTTGGGGCTGGTGCATCACCGGAACAAGACCGGCGGCCGAAGAAAAACTTACTCCTTACAAGTATGGTGCATGAAAGGACTTTGGGAGCACATTCTCTATGGAGGGATATTCCCTTAGTCTAGAGGCAAGACTGAGGCCTAGATCCAACTCCAAATGACTTGACAGAGTTTGATGATCCCTGTTGGAAGGCATCACCCTTCCTGTGGAGTTGGGGAGTGGAATTGTATGGGTGGGGGCAGGGGGAGCCATGGGAGGGAGAGGAAATTGGGGTCAATATGTAAAATAAGAATATATTGCATATATACATATATTTATATATGTATATACATTGCATATATACATATATTTATATATGCAATGTTTCTCTGATTTATTTCTCAGCCTCTTTATCGACTATTATTTTAGAGATACTGATTTTTTTGAGTTAATCTTGTATACTGCTAATTTGCTGAAGGTGTTTATCAGTTATAGGTGTTCCCTGGTAGTTTTTCAGGTCACCTATGTAAACTATCATATCTCCTGCAAATAATGACAGTTTGATTTCCTCCTTTTGAATTTCTATTCCCATGATATCCTTTTGTTGTATTATTGCTCTAGCTAGAACTTCTAATACACTATTGAAGAGACATGACGAGAGTAGCAGACTCGTCTTGTTCCCTGATGTATAGAGGAATGACCTTAAGCTTGTCTCCATTCAGTTTTATATTGGCTGTTGCTTTATTGTATATTGTTTTTATTATGTTTAGGTATGATCCTGTTATCCCTGATCTCTCAAGACCTTTACCATGAAAGTGTGTTGGATTTTGTCAAAGGCTTTTATGCATCTAGTCAGATGATCATGTGTGATTTTTTTTTCTTTCAGGTTGTTTATATGGTGGGTTATATTTATAAACTTTCTTTTGTTGAACCATCCCTGCATCCCAGGGATGAAGCCTACTTGGTCATGGTGCATGATTTTTCTGATGTGTTCTTGGATCCGATTTGCCAGTATTTTATAGAGTATTTTTACATCAATGTTCATGATGGATAATGATCTGTAATTCTCTTTCATAGTGTCTTTGTGTGGCTTGGGTACCAAGGTAATTTTAGCCAAGTAAAAAAGTGTTTGGTAATGAACCTTCGGCTTCTATTGTGTGAAACAATTTGAGGAGTATTAGTATTATCTCTTCTTTGAGTTTCTGGTATAATTCTGCACTGAATCCATTTGGCTCTGGGCTTTTTTTTTTTTTTTTTTTTTTTTTTTTTTTTTTGGTTGGGAGGTTTTTGATGACTATTTCTATTTCAGGGATATTCTCATATCATCTTTGGGGGCCTCTAATATTTTTATGAAGTTGTTTTTTGAATCATTCTCTTCTGCTTCATCTGCTTTGGTGTATTCAGGTCTAGTTGGTGTATAGTCCCAAGATTCTGTTGTTGTCATACTGTCTTTCTATTGTTGGGTGATTTCTTTCTTTTTTAATTTGCTAAATCCATGCTAGAAGCCAAATCATTTTTCTTCTAATAAATACTGTTCTGTCCCTTGTAGTATCATCCATTGGTTTATATGGCTGCCTATTTCTTGAAATAATCAGGACATGGAAATTTTCTTTCTTTGTTTGTTTCTTTCTTTCTTTATTTTTTTTCCTGTTTCTGAACTATACACTTTCCCTTACATTCTCACTCCTTCTCTAAGCTCTGCACCTGCCCTCTGGCAATCTGTCTGTTTTGTGCCTGAAATCCATGGGTAAAAAAAAGGAATGCGTGCCTCCTCCATTCCCTACCATGTGCTTTTCTTTAAACTGGAATGAAGTTTCCCTTGAGTCAGAAGATGAAGTATTAGTTAGGAGAAGAAGGAGAGGGAGAAAGGAAGAAGAAGGAGGAGGAGGAGGGAAGAGAAGAATCCTGCTTTCTCATCCGTGTAGAATTTCACAATCAGAGGAAGCAAAACATGAAATTTTCAAGGGGCATCATCATAATTGTTGATCTGTCAGATGCATGATGCCTGATTCTGTAATTTATACTTTAATTGCTTTTTCATTTTCGTACAAAAAATGTGTGCCCACTTAAATTTTTCATTTACTTCTTGTGCAATAATGTGATTTGTAACACTTATTATATATTGGTATGCACTGTTCAAATGCATGTGTATATCATTAAATGTGCTTTAATAGTACTTAAAAGACCCAGGGACTGATGATGATATGGGTTAGTACACTGGGTATCAACCTTCTTGATGCTGTGACCCTTTAATAAATTTCCTGATGTTGTGCGGACAACAAGCCGTAAAGTTATCATCATTGCCACCTCATAACTATAATTTTGCTACTGTTGTGCTTCATAATGTAAATATCTGAGTGTTCTGATGGTCTTGGATGAGCCCTGTGAGAGCATTGTTTTTCCTTCCAGGGGGGCCATGACCCAAATGTTAAGATCCCAGGCTTGTTGGGTAAAGGCACTTTATGTTGAGCCTAACAACCAGAATGGATTCATCGGGACCTACAGGATTTAAGGGGACTATTAACTCCCTTAACTCCAAGAAGCCACATACACACATTTGCAGTCTTTTGCCTGCATATATGTATGTGTACATTGTTCCCGCAGAAGTCAGAAGAGGGCATCATATCCCCAGGGACTATCGCCGTTGTATGCCAATATGTGGTCTAGGCATTGGACCTCTGCAAACTCTCCATTTCTACTCTAAACTTTTAAAATCTGATAATATAGAAGGTCTGGACAGGTGATTCCGCACTTAAGAGCTCTTGTTGCTCTTGCAGAGGAGGTGGACTTGCGTACAGCACACATGCAGCAGCCATCAGTAATCCTATATTCAGGGGAATTAATGATTTCTTCTGATCTCTGAGGACATCAGGGACACACATGGAGCACAAACATACACACACACACTCACACATACACACACACCACTTGTACACACAACACACACACATACACACCACAAACACATCACAGACATACGAGATATGTACACACACCATACACACACACACACACACACACACACACACACACACACACACACACACACACACGCACAGGCACAAATACATAGACACTCAGTAATAAATACTGATCTTACTTAGCTTCAGGCTATTTCTCCTGAGGGCAGTACGAGTGTCCTGAGCCCTTCCTCTGAGAATGCTAAAGGAAATGCAGGTGGAAGGTAGTGTAGGAGAGGACAAGGATGGTAACAGTGAAGCACAGCACAAAGCCTGGGTAGAGGACAACATGATCCTCATACAAGCTGTGAATTTAGAGGAGGAGCTTGTTGTTAGGTTCTGTCAGGTGCTGTCATTTGTAGGACTGGGACAGCCAACATCAAAACTCCAGGGACAAACTGACCTAGGTAGATTGGGAGGGATGTTTGGTATAAATTGTGTTATGAGAAATATGGCAGTTGCATGCACACACCTGTGCAATTTACAATTCCAGAGTTTAGGAAGCCTCTGTTTAATATGGACTCACTGTGTGCATGGTAGGGAGGCTGAGCTTTAAATGGGTGTGTCACACAAGTCCTGCTCTATCCTGTCAGTGTTTGAGCCTTCCTGTGTCTGGTTCAGATAAAATGGACCAGGATTCTATATATTCCTTAAGTAAAATTGTTCTTCCCATGTTAAGGCTAGGGGGCTGCTAGATGCACATGTCTACATAAAGAAGCCTTGCAATTCTTCATGAGAGATAGTAATGCATGTGTCTCACCTGCCACAGGCTTGACAGCTACCCCACCACTGGGGTAGGACAGGCTTCCTGGAAAGGGGCCCAGAGTCACTGAGTTGCCACTGAGATGTTACCTGTTGATTCCTGTTTGCTGAGGATTTCCCTGTTCATGGAGGTCATGTGACCATTGATGTGCAAATGCATTGATTCTGGCTCATTTTGGAATGAGGTGATCATGTACAGGTCTGTGTTCATAATTATTTGTTTGATGTTGCATAGGGCATGGATCCTAAATTCTAAGTAGATGAGATAAATATTCTGACTCAAGCAGAGTAACCTGTGTGCCCACTGTGAACATGGACACCATGCTCAATAGTGTGCTAGGAGTTAATGTGCTGCACCCACAGTTCAATCCTGACCAGTGGCTGAAAACTTTCCAAGCAAGAGTTGTGTGTGTGTTAGTGTGTGTGTGTGTGTGTGTGTGTGTGTGTGTGTGTGGGAGTGAGTGGTTGTGTGAAAATGTGTGTGTGACCTGTGTGACCTATATGTGCATTTCTGTGTGTAGTCATTCCTGGATCCATATGTCAACCTATGATTCCCTTCTGTTTGACCTTCAACCTTAGTGTTGATACAGTCTGTCATTGATTCTAGAGTGCACCAGTTCTCCTGGACTCCTTGCTGAGAATGGCAGGAGTGGGGGATTCCCACTGTGTGCTGGTGCAGCTGACACTGTATGTGGGTGCTGAGACAAGGATGCAGGCCCTCATTGTTGTCTGACAAGGACTCTGCTGACTGAAGGATCTCCCAAACAGAGCTCCCTAATCACCCTTTCTCAATCCCAATGTTCACCAGGAATTTTCCTCTCTGTCATTCTTATGAGCTGTGCATTCCTTGGAATGTGGAATTCCATATGCAGTTCCCAGGGCAGTAGAAAAGTGGTGCATGTATGTCTGTGTCAGTGTAAATTTGTCTTGTTCTTTGACCAAATGATGACAACCAAAGATGAACAACACTAAGGAATTTCCTGCCTGTGCGGCAAAACTATAATCAAAAGACTAGGGGTTTAACCATGAGGAGTCAATATGTTCCTAACATCCTCATTCCTACCAGGAACTGTCTCTTTTGAGGCTCAGGGGGGGCTCTGAGCTTTGGGATTGCAGGTGACCATAAGGTCCATGGGGAAGTCTCATCCTATGATAATATTTCTTGGGCTTTTGGAATTTCTCAGTGTGTTTGGTGACCTATTAGGGACACAAGCTACACTGTGTAATTTGAGAGCATTCATAGTGATCACAAGTCCAGAGGAGGTCCTTTTTCTATGTCTTGTCACCAGATTGTGATGTGGGTTAACCCTTGTGTATGATGTGAATATGTATTCCTCTGGTTGGTTGAGGATAAAGCAGATTTGGCATATATCCTCACATGATAAGGCTAGGTGGGGAAGCGCAAAAATAGATACAGGAAGAAAGAAGGGCAGAGTAATGAGAGACACAAGCCAACCACCAGTGAAAGGAGATGAGAGCCCTGTGATCACTTGACCCCTAAGCACAGCAGACCTTCCTAGCTCATTCTTTTTTTATTAATTTATTTGGCTTTATATAACAAAGTCCAATTAAATGAAAACAAACATTTATACACAATATTTGGGAATTTGAGCACGTTCTTTCCTAACTACTTTCTGCTGATAAGGGGAGCTGTCTTGGGGGATTCGAAGAAGATTCAGAATATCTTAGCTTCTAGTCTGTAGGGCTGTTTTGTCCAGCTGTTTGGAATGTAGGATCAGCTTGTACTCTGTTTCAGGCGGTCTGGCGTGACAAACCACATTAGTCTGGAAGGAATCCACATCTTTTCATTTTCTGTGGAAATAAAAATAGAAACTCTTTTCCCCAGTAAATTGTTCTTCAATTTAAATTTTGGAGTCAAAGCTTTTTTTTTTTTTTTTTTTTTTTTTTTTTTTTTGTTAATTTATTATTTTACATGTGCGATCCCAGTTCCCTCTCCCTCCCTCCCTCCCTCCCTACCTCCCCCTTCCTTCCTCTCCTCCTGCTTCCTGCCCCCTCCCTTTGCCCTCTCTGCCCTCCCTCCACATGCATTCTAACCATCCTCCCCCTCGCATCCTCCCACCCCAATTCCATATGTAGGGGAATGCCATCCAGTTGTGGTCATGTAGATCTGACAAGTCCTGTGAAGTAGAGACTAGGGCTTCTCTCCTGTCTCTAGACTAACGCAGTTATCCCTCCATAGGGGATGTTAGCAAAGTCCTTTTGTGCACCAGGGATACATCCTGGCTCCACTGTCTGAGGTCTCTGAGACTGCTCAGTCCTTCTGGCTGAGACCCATATTTCAGGAGGGTCCGAGTCAATCCCCTGTTGGCTTCCCAGCTATCAGTCTAGTGGCCCTTAGCTCCTCCTTGTTCAGGTAAGCTGTCTCTATGTACTTCTACCGCATGGTCTTGTCCTCTCCTCTGCTTCTGGGTTTTCTAGTTCGACTCAGTTTTTATGTATGGGTGTTTGATCCTGTTTCCAACAGGCATTAGTTGAGAGCTCCAGCAGAGTTAGTTGTTGATCTCACTCTCTAGGAAGGGCATTTATGATAGCCTTTTCAGGGAAGATCAAATTGTTACTTTGGGAGCAGTCTTATAGTCTCTAGACCTTTCTTTGTGTTCAATTTTATCTTCAAACCAATATTGGTTTCCCTCTTTTTATGTTTTTCTCTCTGTGTCTCTGTCTCCCTCTATCTCTCTCTCTTTCCTATCTTCTATTACTAACCAGGCTCAATTTTCCTGGTCCCACATGTTTTTCCTTTCCTCCCCTCATTTTTCTACTTCTCTTCAATTCGCTGCCCCCCCCACTTCACCCTGAGCTCTGAGGGGACTTGTCCCTTCCCAGTTCTGTGAGGGACTTTATATGAATCTCTTAGAATACACCTTGTATCCTAGTTCCCTCTGGTGATGTTAATTATAGGCTGGAGATCCTTTTGATCTAGGTTTAAAATCCATATGTGAGTGAGTACATACTGTGTTCCTCTTTTTGTGGCTGGGTTACCTCATTCAGGATGGTTTCTTCAAGTGCCATCCACTTGTCTCAAATTTCAAGATACCATTATTTTTTTTTCTGCAGAATAGTATTCCATTGTGAAATGTTGGCACATCTCCATTAACCATTCTTCAATTGAGGGGCATTTGGTTGTTTTTAGGTTCTTGCTATTACAAATAGTGCTGCTATGAACATAGTTGAACAGATGTCTTTGTTGCCCGGATGTGAATTCTTTGGGTATATGCCTAAGAGAGGGATTGCCGGGTCCTGTGGTAAAGCTAAT
The DNA here is from genome assembly GCF_943737965.1 of Phodopus roborovskii. Lineage (NCBI taxonomy): Eukaryota > Metazoa > Chordata > Mammalia > Rodentia > Cricetidae > Phodopus > Phodopus roborovskii. Next base: position 14,830 of record NW_026126803.1, on the reverse strand, counting down.
TCCCTATTTTCCTGAGGAACCGTCATACTGATCTCCAAAATGGCTGTATGACTTTGCACTCCCACCAGCAGTGGAGGAGTGTTCCACTTTCTCCACATCCTCTCCAACATAAGTCATCACTGGTGTTTCTAATTTTAGCCATTCTGGCAGGAGTAAGATGGTATCTCAAGGTAGTGGTTTGATTTGCATTTCCCTGACAGCTAAGGACGTGGAGCATTTTCTAAGTGTCTTTCAGCCTCTTTGATTGCACTCTAGGAATTCTTTCTTTAGTTCTGTACCCCATTTTCTAATAGTTTATTTGGTGTTTGGAGACAAGTTTCTTGAGTTCTTTGTATCGTTTGGAGTCAGCCCTTTGTCGGAATAGGATTGGCAAGAAATCTTTTCCCAGTCTCTGGACCTGCCGTTTGGTCTTATCAACTGTGTCCTTTGCCTACAGAAGCTTCTAAGTTTGAAGAGGTCCCATTTATTAATTGTTTCTCTCAGTGTCTGTGCCCCTGGAGTTATGTTCAGGGAAGTGGTCTCCTATACCAATTTGTTCAAGGGTACCTCCTACTTTCTCTTCTAAGAGGTTCAATGTGGCTGGATTGATGTTGAGGTCTTTGATCCATTTGGGCTTGAGTTTTGTGTATGGCGACAGACATGGGTCTATCTGTAGTCTTGTACACACCCTCATCCATTTGTGCCAGCACCATTTGTTGAAGATGCTGTCCTCGTCCCATTGTATAATTTTAGCTGTTTTATGGAAAATCAGCTGTTCATAGGTGCGTGGATCAATATCGGGATTTTCAATTCGATTCCATTGGTCTACCTGTCTATTTTTATGCTAATACCAGGCTGTTTTAGCTTTTCTCAGGTCAATTGATTCTCTTTCCTCTGGTTAAAGTACAGTGCCCTTGATTTCTCTCTTCAATCTCCTGTATTCTATGGTTCCTGATTGTTTACAGTTTTCTTATTTCCAGCACTCCCTCAGTTTGTGTTTCTTTCCATTGGCCTATTTTAGGTCTTCAGGTTCTTGAACTCATTTCAGATTGCTTTCTCTATCTGTTTGATTGTTTTTCTTGGCTTTCCTTACTTTCTTTAAGAGAGTTTTTCATTCCCTGCATTATATGATTTTGTCTTTTCCTATATGCCTTCAAATTTGTTAGTTTCTTCCATTTCAGGATTTTCTCATATCATCTTTGAGGACCTCTATCATGTATATGAATTTTTTTTTTAAAAATCGTTTCCTCTGCTGTTTAATCTACATTAGTGCGCTCTTTTCTAGTTGTGGTAGAGTCCCTAGATTCTGGTGCTGTCATACTGGTCTTTCTACTGATGTGTGTTCTTATATTGCCAATTTTCCAACCTTTCTTTCAGTGGGTGCAGATAGAGTCGCTATCCCTCTACCATGCTCTCACAGTGGGGCTCGTTGGTCAGAGGTTCAATATCAGTAACTCTGGGTGGCTCTAGCTCTATTTGGAGGTTTCTCCAGCTGAGGGAACATGATTGGTCCCAAATATCATGTGAGTGACGCTAACATGGTCATGAGCGATAGGTAGAATCCTCGTGTGCTCAGAACAGGCCCAGGAAGTTTGATCAAAGACCTAAATCCTCATATCCAGCCACACTGGAACTCTTAAAAGAAAAAGTGACCGGTGTCCTTGACCAAATTGGTACAGGAATCTACTGCCTGTCCACAACACCAGTAGCACAGATACTGAGATCAACAATTAATAAATGGAACATCCTGAAACATAGAAGCTTGAAAGGCTAACGACACAGTTGGCCTAACCAAATGGCAGCCCACAGTCTGGGAAAAGATCTTCACAAATCCCACATGTGACAAATGGCTGATATCCAAAATATACAAAGACCTCATGAAAGTAGTCAAGCAAGCACTAAAATAACACTATTAAAAAATGGGGTACAGAAATGAATGGAGAACTCTCAATATAGGGGACATGAAAAGGCTGAAAGACACTTAAGACGTGCTCAACATCATTATCTATCAGGGAAATGCAAATCAAAGTAACTTTGAGGTTAGCATCTTACTCCGACAGAATTGCTAAAATTATAACCACCAATGAGAACTTATGGTGGAAAGTGTGGAGAAGGAAAAACATTGTTCCACTTCTGTTGGGTGTGCAAAGCTTCTACAGCCATTTTGGTGATCAGTATGGCAGTTCTTCAGGAAACGGGAATCAGTCTACTGAAGGACCCAGCAATCCCCTCTTCGGCATACACCCAAATAATCCACGTCCTTGCAGCAAAGACATGTGCTCAACTATGTTCATAGCAGCATTATTTGTAACAGCACGAATCTCGAAGCAAGCCTAGATGCACTTCAACTGAAGAATGGATAAAGATGTGGCACATTTACACAATAGATTAATACTCTGCAGGGTAGACTAATGGAATCTTCTTAAAGATGCTATCAAGTGGATAGAACCAGAAGGAACCATCCAGAGATGATGTAACCCAGGCACAAAAATAGGAACATGCCTATGACTCGCACATATATGGATTTTATACATAGAGGACAGGATCACCAGCCTATCTGCAGAACCTCCAGAGTAAGTAGGTAACAGGCAGAGATTCTAGATTCATTAAAAGTGTAACTCTACATAAGAGGAAAATGCACAAGACACTCTGAGCGTATTGTGGGAACAAGTGAGTGGAGAGGGAACTAGGAGAAAGAGAAGAGGCGAGAAAGCACGTGGGACTATGAATGTGAGTTAGGAAAGGATACATAAGACAAGAGGGAGAGACAGAGATAGGGAGGGAAATGACACACACATACACACAAACACACACTCACACACACACACCTCAGGAGAGAGAGGGGAGAAAGAGAGAGAGAGAGAGAGAGAGAGAGAGAGAGAGAGAGAGAGGAGAGAGGGATAGCAAAAAGGGAGCCATTATAGTTTGAAGAGGAAACTGAATCTAGATAATTGTTCAAAAAAATTTCTAAGGCTGATCTCAAAAAACAATTTAAGCAACAGTGGAAAGACTACCATAGATGGCCTTCCCTGATCTTACTTATCTACCATCCCTGGAGCTCTCATATAATACGGCTGCTGGGAAACAGAAGCAAATGCCCCAAAAAAACCACGAGGCAAACTAGACACAGATGCAAAGAAGGAGGAAAAGGAAAGGCTGCAGACACAAAGAAACTGCCCGACATGAATGGGGGAGGAGCTAATGGGGCCCCAGGCTAATAGCTGGGAATCCATCATGGGGCCGAATCAGACCCCCTAAATATGGGTCTCAACTAGGGAGTCCTGAGCAGTCTAAGGGACCTGGTACAGTGGAACCAGGATGTAGTCTTCGTGCACAAACGGACATTGGGAGCACATCCACCATGGAGGGGAATACTCGCTTAACCTACTAAAAGGGGAGAAGACTCCAAATGACAGACGGATTTAGATGAGACCCTCCTGGAGGGTATCACCATATACTGAGGAATGGGAGGGGATAAGACGGGAGGGTGGGTATGGAGGTAGGAGAGGTTGGAGAGAGAGGGAAAGAGAAAGAGGGAGGGAGGGACAGGGAACTGGGATCGATATGTAAATTAAAATAAAAAGAAATTAATAATAAAAAAAGAGAATTTGAATCTGGGGTAGAGACCTTATATTCCACATGGACTGTGTCAATCCGCCCAAGGGGTCACCCCTGAAAGGTAGCATTTGCTTAAGCCAGGCTAGAGGACAAATCATTTTCCTTTTAATAAATACTGTCTGTCCCTTATAGTAACTTCCACTGGTTCATATAGCCGCCCACTATCCTAAAATACAGAGAAACTGTAACTTTCTTATTTTTCCTGTTCTGATCTAACACTTGCCCTCACATTCTCAATCCTTCTCGAGCTCTGCACCTGCCCTCTGGCAGTCTGTGTGCCGTGTGTCTGAAGTCCATGGGAAAAGGAATGTGTGCCCCTCCATTCACTGCCATGAGGTGCTTTCCATTTCAAACTAGATTGAAGTTAGAAGAAGAAGCAGGAGTGGGAGAAGGAGATGAGGGAGAAGAACAAGGAGAAGAACTAACAGAAGATGGAGAAGAAGGAGAAGAAGAATCCCAAACTCTCATCCATGTTGAATTTCAGAATCAGATGAAGCAAAACATGAATTTTCCAAGAGGAATCATCATACTTGTAGATCTGTCAGATACACGATGCCTGACTCAGTAATCTATACTTTTGATAATTCTTTCATTTTCTTACAAAGCATGTACCCACATAAAATTTTCATTAATTTGTAGTGCAATAAAGTGATTTTAACACTTATTATATATTGCTATGCACTATACAAATACATATGTATATCTTTAAGTGCACTTTAAAAATACTTAAAAGACCAAGGACCAATGAGAGGATTTGCCTCAATGGTTATCAACCTTCCTGTTCTGTGGCCTTTTAGTACAGTTCCTCATGTTGTCGTGTCCCCCAGCCATAAATGTATTCTCATTGCCACCTCATAACTATAAATTAGTTACTGTCGTGCATCATATTGTAAATATCTGAGTGTTCTGATGGTTTTGAGTGAGCACTGTGAGAGGGTTGTTTCTCCTGCCATGGGGCCATAACCCACATACTAAGATCGCAGGCTTACTGGGTAAAGACACTTCATGTGATACTAACAACCGCGCGGAGATATGAGCACCATCAGGGTTTAAGGGGACTGTAAACTCCCACAAGCCAAGAAGCTACAAACTCAAACTTGTAGTGTTTTACCCTGCACATATGTATGTGTACCACACGTGTCCATATGCAGAAGTCAGAAGAAGGCCGCAGATCTCCAGGGACTATCACCCTTGTATGCCAATATGTGAGTCCTGGGATGAATCTCAGCCAACTCCCCAGTCCTACTCTAAACTTTTAACTATCTAATAAAATAGAGGGACTGGACCAGTGAGTCAGCACTTAAATCTCTTGTTGCTCTAGCAGAGGAGCTGGATCTGCTTACAGCACACATGCAGCAGCCATCTGTAATCCTATATTCGGGGGAATCAATGTTTTACTATGAACTCCTGAGGATATCACGCCACTGTTGGAGCGCGCCACACACACACACACACACACACACACACTCACGCACACACTTATGCACGCACTACATGCACAAACACACCACACCTATCACACATGCAGCATATCACAAAATCTTCGCACACACATAACACACATGTATACACATTACACACATCAGAAACACACCATACACACACACCACATCCACATCACAGACATACCAGGCATGTACACACACCATAGATAAGCACATACACACAAACACACACACCAAACATACCGACACACACACAATAAACATACACACGCCCGACCCACACACACCAAAAATGCACACATATTTTCAATTACAATTTGAGAGTTTAAGAGAGCTTCGGGTTAATCTGGACTCACCCTATGCATGGTAGGAAGGGTCTGCTCTCCTATAGGTGTAGGCATACAAGTTCTGCCCCTATTCTGTTCCCCTGCTCCGTCCTGTGGGAACACAGGACTAGGGTCGAGTGGCTGAGCCTTCCTGAGTCAGGCACAGACAAAATGGACACCCGACTCTGTATATTCTGTAAGCAAAATTTTGTTTTCCATACTAAGGCTAGGGGAGTTACTGGATCCCCAAGACTGTGAAAAAAATATCTTGCAGTTCTTCCATTACGACAGGAGAACACTATATGAGAGCCAGCATTGCATGTGTCTCACCTGCCCCAGATTGACAGCTACCCCACCACTGGGGCAGGGACAGACTTCCTGAGAAGGGCACTGGAGTCACTGACTGCCACTGAGATGATAACTGCTAGATTCCTCTATGCTGAGGATTTCCATGTTCATGGAGGTCATATGCCCCTCGATTGCAAATGCATTGATTCTGGTTCATTTTGGAATGTGTTGATCTTATGCAGGTCTCTGTTTATTATTACTTTCGAGATATTGCACAGGGCATGGGACCTGAATCCTAAGTAGGTGAGAAAAGATTCTGACTCAAAAAGAGTTACCTATGTATGCACGGGGTGAATATGGACTCCATGCTCAACTGTGTTGCACCCATAGTTTCATCCTGACCAGTCCTGAAAACATTCTAATATGAGTGAGCGTGTGTGTTTTGTGTATGTGTGCTGTTTGTGTGTGTTAGTGTGTCTGTGTGCATGTGAGCATGTGGGGTGTGTGTCTATGAGTGTGTGTGTTTCTGTGAGTGTGTGTGTGTGTGTGTGTGTGGGAATCCTATGTGTTCATTTCTTTTGTGTGTAGTCAGTCATTCATGGATCCAGCTATTAACTCATGATTCCCTTTGTTTGACCTTCAACTTGGTTGTTGATATAGTCTGTCATTGATCCCAGTTCCCTGTTCCTCCCTCCTCCCTACTCCCCTTCCCTCCCTCCCTCCTTCCCTCCCTTTTACCCTCTCTGCCCTCTCACATGCACTCTAAACACCCTCCCCGAATTGCTGGATCTTAAAGTAGACTAATTCCCACTTTCCTGAGATACCACCATTCTGATTTCCCAAAGTGGCTATACAAGTTTCATTCCCACCAACAGTGGAGGGGTGTTCTTTCTCTACATCCTCTCCAGCATAAACTGTTGTTGGTGGGGTTTTTTTGTTTGTTTGTTTGTTTGTTTTTTTAGCCATTCTGACAGGTGTCAAGATGGTATCTCGGAGTTATATTGATCTGTATTTCCTTGATGGCTAAGGATGATGAGCAATTTCTTAAGTGCCTTTTTGGCTGTTTGAGAGTCCTCTATTGAGAATTCTCTGCTCAGATCTCTACCCCATTTTTAAAAATGGATTACTTGTATTATGGTGACTAGCTTCTTCAGTTATTTGTAGTATTTTGGATCACCCTTTGTCAGATGCAAGGTCTGGTGAAGACCTTTTCCCTTGTTGACTGTATCATTTGCCCTACAAAGCTTATTAGTTTCAGGAGGTCCTATTTATTAATTGTCGATTTCAGCATCTGTGCTACTGGTGTTATGCTCGTTATGTTCAGGAAGTGGTCTCCTGTGCCATTTCGTTCAAGGGTACTTCCCACTTTCTCTTCTATGAGGGTTCAGTGTGGCTGAGTTTATGTTAATGTCTTTGACATATTTGGACTTAGATTTCCCCTCATCTGAAAAATGGATAAAGAAAATGTTGTACGCTAGGCATTGGTGGTGCACCGCCTTTAATTCCAGCACTCAGGAAGCAGAGGCAGGCGGATCTCTGTGAGTTTGAAGCCAGCCTGGTCTACAAAGCGAGTTCCAGGACAGGGCTCCCAAGCTACACAGAGAGAATCCTGTCTAAAAAAAACCAAAACAAAAAGAAAATAAAATGTGGTACATTTACACAATGGAGTACTACTCAGTGAGAAAAACCACCGACATCTTGAAATTTGCAGGCAAATGGATGGAACTAGAAGAAAACATCCTGAATGAAGTAACCTAGTCACAAAAGACAAACATGGTATGCCCTCTCTCATATTAGACAAAGAGCAGAGGATAAAAAGCCTACAATCCACAACCCCAGAGAAGCTAGGAAACAACGAGGACCCTAAGGGAGACATACATGGTCCTCCTGAGAAGGGGAAAGGGACAAGACCTAATGAGTAAATTGGGAGCACAGGGGAGGCAGAATAAAGAGGAGGGAGAAGGGGAGGGGGAGGAAAACATGAGTGATCAGGAAGGTTGAGTTGGGGGAAAATAGAAGAGGAGAGCAAGGAAAGAGATGCCTTGATAGAGGGGAGCTGGCTAGGGCTTTATGAGAAATCTGCCCTAGGGGAAATCATCCATAAGGATGACCCTAACTAAGAATCTGAGCGATAGTGGAGAGGCTGCCTCAAATGCTCTTCTGCCATAATGAGATTGACGACTACCTTAAATGCCATCCCAGAGCCTTCATCCAGTAGCTGATGGAAGCAGAAGCAGAGATTCACAGCTAAGCACTGAGCTGAACTCCTGGAATCCAGTTGTAGAGGGGAGGAGTAATGAGCAAGGGGGTCAACACCATGCTGGGGGCGGGAAGCCACAGAAACTGCTGACCTGTGCAAGTGGGAGCTTCAATGGACCCCCAGAGCTGACAGCTGGGGAACCTGCATAAGACCAAACTAGACCCCCTGAACATGGGGTGTCAGTTGTGGGGCTTGGGAAGTCTATGACATCTATGGTGTTTCTGGGGGTGAACCAGTATTTATCCCTAGTGCATGAGTGGGCTGTGGGAGCCCATTCTCTATGGAGGGATACTGCCCCAGGCTAGATATACAGTGGAGTATAAGGTGTACGGTTTTTTCCTCCCGCTGCTGGTCTTGTCCCACCGCCACACCAGCCCCAAATAATACACAGAGACTCTGTATTTGATATTATACTGTTGGCCAGGTACTAGTTTCTTATTGGCTAGCTCTGTCTTAAGTATTATCCCATTTCTGCTGATCTATGTATTTTCAATGGCCTTCTCTGACCGGGAGGCGGCTGGTGTCCAGCTCTCCCAGACTCTCCATCTTGACTCCTCCTTACTTCTTCCTATTTCCTCCTGGTCTCATAGTCCCTCCTATCTTCCTTTCCTATCAGCCAACAGTGCTTTATTATTAACCAGTATGAGAAACATATATACATAATGACATCTCCCATCAGGGGAGGGCCCTAGGTCATGCCCCAAATGATGTGACAGACTTTGATGATCCTCCATGGGAGGCCTCACCCTCCCTGAGGAGTGGATAGAGGGTGTCCCCCAACCTCTTTGCTCTTATTCTGCTTCTTATATCTTTCCATTTCTTCTTTGGAGTTCCCTGAGACCTGAGGGGGAGGAATTTGATGGAGACATCCCATTAAGGATTAAGTATTTGAATGTCTCCTACTGTCTGTATACTGTCTGGATGTAGGTTTCAGTATTTGTCCCCATCTGCTGCAGGAGGGAAGCTTCTCTGATGATGGCTGAACAATATAGCAGAATGTCATTAAGAGTCATTTCATTTCTACTGTGTTTTTAGAACAATAGTATTTGATTTTACCATAGATCCCTGGGATATCTAGTCTCAGGTTCTTGGTCACCCAAGCAGTGTCAGGTATGAATTCCATCTCATGGAATGGGCCTCAGAAAAATAATTTATTGATTGGTTGCTCCCACAAGCTTTGTGCCAATATTGTACTAGTATATCTTGCAGGTTGTACATCATTTTAGAACACAGGCTTCAAGGCTGGTTTGGTGTTTTTGTTTCTTCCGTTGGTAGCATCAGAGTACCTTCCTGTACCAAAGATAATAATACATAAGGGGGAAGGATCTATGCAAGCACTGTCTCGACTTCTCCATGTTCAGTGAGTTGTGTAGGTATTGCTTTCAGTATATGAATATGTACATATACATTATTTTACTCTAGAGGACCCTGACTAGCAAAGTCTGGTAGGATTCTGTGCTAAAACTATATTTTTTTTTTTTTTGAGGGATGGACTTTTGTGAGAAGTTTTATAAGAAAGGGAAGGGCTGGAAGGAAAGAGAAAAGAGGTATAGAGACACAGAGACAGAGAGAGGACAGAAGAGAAGAGGGAGACAAGAAAAGTCCTGTCTGTCCCGAGTGGGGGGGTACTTTTAATTATAGTTTCTATTTCATTAAGGGCTATAAGTCAATTTTAAATTATTTATATGATCTTGATTTAACTTTGGTAGGTTGTGTGCACTGATTAAAGTATTCATTTCTTTTAGATTTTCCTGTTAGATAGAGCACAGCTTTTAAAGCATGTCCTTATGGTTATCTAGATTTCTTTGGTGTCTGTTGTGATTGTCACCACTTCCATTTCTAATTTTGTTAATTTGGATATTCTCTCTCACTCCTTTATTTATTGATCTTCTCAAAGAACTAACTGTTGGTTTCATTGATTCTTTGTAACTTTTTGTTTCTATTTTATTGATTTTAGGCATGAGTTTGATTGTTTCTTGCTGTCTACTCCTTTTGGTTGTGGTGTGATTTCTCCTTTTGTTCATGAGTTTTCAGATGTGATGTTAAGTTATTAATATGAGAGATACCCAATTTTTATGTTGACTCTTAGTGATATATGAACTTGCCTCTTAGATCTGCTTTCATTGTGTCTCACGAGTTTGGATATGTTGTATTTTCATTTTCATTCAATTCTAAAAAGGTTTAAATTTTTTTTTCCTAATTTCTGTCTTGAAATGTTTTTTCATTTGATGGAGAGTTGTTCAGTTTCCATGAGTTTGTAAGCTTTTCTGTTGTTTCTGCTGTTGTTTATCCAGCTTTAATCCATAGTGGTCAGATTGGATGCAGGGGGTTATTTAAATTTTCTTGCATCTGTTGAGACTTCACTCTGTGTCCGAGTATGTAGCCAGTTTTAAAGAAAGTTCTATGAGGTGTTGAGGAGAAGGTATATATTTTTTGTTTGGATGAAATGTTCTGTAAATGTCTGTTAGATCCATTTGGCTTATGACATCTGTTAACTCTAGCATTTCTCTGTTTAGTTTTTGTCTGGGTGACCTGTGTATTGGTGAGAGTGGGGTACTGAAGTCTCCCACATCAGTGTGTGAGGGTCAACATGTGACTTCAGCTGTAATAGTGTTTCTTTACAAACTTGGGTGCCTTTGTATTTGGTGCATAGGTGCTAAGAACTGCAATGTCACCAGGCAATGGTTATGCATGCCTTTAATCTCAGTACTCAGGAAGCAGAGGCAGGAGGATCTCTATGAGTTTGAGGCCAGCTTGGTCTACAGACTCCCAAGCTACACAGAGAAACCTTGCCTTGAAAAACAAAACAAAATTACCATGTCTTCTGGTGGATGTTTCCTTTTATGATTATATAGTGTCCTTTTCTGTATCTTCTGATCAGTTTGCTTGGAAGTCTATTTTGCCATATATTAAAATGGTGAGCACCAACTTGTTTGTTAGGTCCATTTACTTGGAATGTCTTTTCCCATCCTTTAACTCTGTAGTGATGTTCATCCTTGATGTTAAAGTGTGTTTCTTGGATGTAGCAGAAGGATGTATCATGTTCTCACATTCATTCTGTTATTCTGTGTCTGTTTTGATAATTGAGACCACTGACACTGAGAGATATCAATGAGCAGTGTTTGTCAATATCTGTTGTTTTGTTGTTATTATGGTATGTATTATGTTTCCTTCTTTGATTTGCTAGTCTGAGACTAATTATTTCCTTTTTTTTTTTCTTGATGGTTAACTTTTTTTTTAGGTTCAAGGTTTTCTTCTACCACTTCGTTTAGGGCTGTATCGTTAGATAGATATTGCTAAAATTTGGTTTTATCATGGAGTGTCTTTATTTTCTCCACCTAACTATTTGGCTGAAAGTTTTGTTGACTATATGGTAGTTGGGGCTCACATCTCTTGTCTCTAAGTCCTTAGCATTTCTGTCTGTGCTAAGATATTTTTGACCACACTATGAACCTCGGAGACTGTGCTATTTACTGGAAAAACCTGTTCTAGTTTGTGGTGTGGCTTAACCCTAGCACACACTTTTAATTCAAGAACTTATCGTGAACAGGGATTGAATAAAATCGATCATAGGTCAAGAGGCAGAGCAAGCAGCCAGTTGCCAGGAAGTGAATAAGAGAAACTATAGAGAGTAAGAGGGAATCGCCAGGACTGATAGAGAGACACACATGAAGGAGAAGGGGAGGCAATTTTTTTTTTTTTTTTTTTTGCATTTTCCTAGATCATCTTTGCTCTGATGCTTTTTGGGAGAAAAGTGTAGGTAATGCAAAACACTTTTTATATTAAAACAGATGCAGATAATATTGAATAGAATATAAAATTTACATTAGTTTTGAGACAAAGTACTTTTGACAAAGACATTCCAAGCTAAGCTATTCATCAGCTTCAGGTTGTGGGCCTAACCCTGCATGCTCACCCCTACCTAACATCATGGCCTCTGCCGCATTGAGAAGTCTAAAAGCAGCAAATTCAGTGCTTACTCATTTGGCAAAGACCAGTGAATTACTTTAACAGAAAGCAACAGTTTAGGCTTTCTCATCTTAGGAGCATTTAACCTGCTGTTAAAAGGCCTGAGTAAATAGGAGCTCTATGCTTGAGCTGAAAATTTTCCTTTGAAAGTGATTTTCCTCCAATAAGTGTTTTTAACATGCCTAACTGAGGGTTTGACATGCGAGCTGGGCAATATCCTAGGAACCATGTGGACTTTGATCCACATTACCAGATAATGAGTTACAAATACACTTTTCAAGGGTATCATCAGAAATAAAAACCAAGCTACTCATCTTCTGCAGTAACAAAGGGGAAACAAGCCTTCTTAGGAGCACACGTGTGTAGGCAATGGGACTGTAGTGAAGAGCTGACCTTAGGGCTACTGTTGTGCTGCAGTATTTGTTTCTTGTGTTAAAGGAAATCAAGAGCTAACTTTGGAGTGAAAAGCCATATTTCCTTTTTCCAAATCTTACTTAATTAAGCCTTCGCAAAGCTGTCTTTGCTAACTCTTCTTTGTTGGTGGTGACCAATTTTCTCTTTCTAGAATAACAGAAGGCATGGACACTTCTGCAGAAATCTTCTACAGTAACTCAGCAGCACTGAGAGATAAGATGGGCAAGTTCTTGGAAGCATGGTGGGAGGTAGACTGGCTGTTGCTGCTGACTTTCTAGCATCTATCTACTCAAGGTAATTCATAAACTCCTACATGGTATGCCTTCTTAATTTATTATAGGATGATTTCCTTCTTATTGGGATTCTATTCTTTATTTGACAAGCCCTTAACCTGAGACATAAATCAACATGACAACCTGCCTGTTCCTTTAGGAAAATAATTCTATTTTCTGTTTAAAACAAGGATTTGGAGAAAAAAATGTCTCATTCAAATAACTAATGGGGAACACCAGTGGTAAATAATGTGCAAGGAAAAAGAACAAAAAAAGGCAGACCCAATCACCTCCATTTTCCCAAGATTAAAGGATTATTTAAAAAGTGCACCACACTGTATAGAAATCCTTTACATTCTCTCCCATAATTCTGTGCATTGGGACTATAGGAAATGTCACTGTCCCTGCTTCACATCTTCAAATCAACATCCTCAGGTCACAACAATAAGTCTTCCCAAAGGGGACCTCCCGAAAAACAAGCTGTTTCCTTGGCTTTATATTTCCCACTTTTTGTGCATGCACCAGCACTCTATCCAAGAAGTATATATTGGGGAGTAAGAAGGGAGTCCACCAGCCAGCCCACAGTTGTTGACTGCCATAAGATTAGATACAAGCACAAAGGGATATGCCAACATACTGGCAAAGAATCCTGTGACAGCTTGGGAGTAACTTTCCATTTCATTCATGGTAGAGACCCCACTGTCCAGTGCATAGGTATTGACGAGATAAGCCAGTGAGTTACAGAGCCACAAGGAAATGATGTCACCTAGGAGGCAAGGAATTAGACCCGCTTAAAAATCCTATGATGCCTTCTTCCCGGTAGATGGTTGATATGGAGTCACACAGCCCGCATACTTGGACTCCCTGCCAATGAACTGTACCATAGATCTCAGAGTGATCACGTGGAAAGGATGTGTAATGAGGGTAGCAGCCGAACGAGCAATCATCTCTCGGGTTGTCTCTTTGATAACTCGGTAGAGGGAAGATGAGCCTTCCTTTGTACAATTTTACAGGTACTACCTCCTCAGGTTTCTCACACTCCTGGGTAATGTTGTGGAATCTTTACCGTGCACCACAGTTCCAAGGACTCCCGAACATAGTCTTGGAATTAAGCCAGTGAACAACCCAGCTCCCATCGATGCTTGCAATGTGCTGAGCATAACAAGAGAGACCAGGAAGCTGACATACTTGTCACCCAAAAAATATTATCGCCTTTGTTGGAGGGAAAAGGCTCATATCCCACCTGGATGAGCACTTTCACGTACATGAGCGGCTGGGACAAGGATGGTGAGACTGGAGCCCAGGAGCACCTGACTGGCCACGTGAGCCATGATGGCACCAAGCTACACAGCCGGGTTCCAGATCACGTGCCGGGGTACGCCGGCTTCACCAAGGGGAGGCAATTTGAGGTCTTTCGTTTGAGATGGTGAAGGGAGAGGAGGTTTTTTTGTTTGTTTGCTTGTTTGTTTTTTTGGGGGGTGTCAGTTGAGGAGGAAGGTCAGCTGGGTGCTTTCTCTGCCTCTCTGAGCTAGCAGGCTTTTACCCCAGCATCTAGATCCTGAGTTTTTATTGGTAAAATCAAACAATTGAGGTTTAGTCAAGACAACATGTGTCTAGGCCTTTTTGGCTTTTAGAGTCTCCATGAAGAAATCTGGTGTTATTCTAAATAGGTCTGTCTTTATATGTCGCTTTGTCTTTTTTCCCCTTGCAGCTTTTTAATATTCTTTTTTTGTTCTGTACATTTAGTGTTTTGATTATTATGGCCAAGAGGACTTTATTTTCTGGTTTAGTCTATTTGGTATTTGGTGTTCTATATACTTCTTATACCTTTCTAGGCCTCTCCTTTATGTTAGGGAAGTCTTCTCTGTGCTTTTACTGAAAATATTTTCTGTGCCTTTGACCTGACTCCATTTTCTTTTCTCTGTTATTCCTATTATTCATAGATTTTGTCTTTTCATATGAACCAGAATTTGCTGATGTTTTGTGCCAGGGTATTTTTAGGTTTAACATTTTCTTTGACCAAAGTACCCATTTCTTCTCTCCTGTCTCTCCAAAGTGTCTGAGTTCCCTCTGTTCATCTCTTGTGTTCTGTTGGTGAGGCTGGCCTCCTCAGGTTCCTGTTTGAGCCTCTAAAGTTTTCATTTCCTGATTTCTCTCAGTTTGAGCTTTCCTTATTCTATTTTCCACTTTGGGGTCTTTAACTGTTTTGTTAATTTCCTTCCACTGTTTGATTTTGTTTTCACATATTTCTTTTTCCTT